>NC_057714.1:107804016-107864442 GCF_004010195.1 Chiloscyllium plagiosum | reverse complement strand
GCGAGAGAAAAAAGGAAGGGAGAGAGAGAAGGAAGGAAGGAAGAGAGAGAGGGAAGGAAGGGAGAGAGAGAGGGAAGGAAGGAAGGGAGAGCGGGAAGGATGGAAGGAAGGGCGCGCCATCTCCACTACCAATAGATTTCTACAGCTACAGTACGAGAAGTGGGTTAAAGAGGACTCACTCCAATTTTACGTTGAAAAATACCTACCTTGCAGGACCTCCTGTCAATGTTGCATCAATAACATGATCACTGTCAATGCGAAACATGTATACTCCACGATTCTATGAACGAAGCAAGAAAGAATAAGAGCTGTTTGAGATTTTACATACAACTTGTAATTTAATAGTGCATTCAATATAGTAAGCCATCCCAAAGTGCTTCTAAGAGCATTGTCAAACAAAATTTGACATGACCTAATGAGATTATGATGGGTTGTCAGAAGCTTCGTATGACATAAATCTTAAAGGAGTAGAGAGGTTTCGAGGCTTAGGGAGAGAATTCCAGTGAACATCTACATAGCTAAACGCACGATCACAAATAGTCAGCAATGAAAATCAGGTTGTGTAACAAACTGAAAGTACATAGATCTTGGAGGGCTGAAGAGGCTTACTGAGCTAAGGGCAGTGTGAATATGAAAGCATTTGAAGTAAGGATGGAAATTACAAATTCCATTTTAAATTTCTTCTGCTACAACATGAGCTGTCTACTAGGAAATGTACAAAGATTTAGCAAATCTTTAGCTACTACAGTTTCAGAAACTTTCAAGCAGGCAATTAAAGCTACACATATTTTGCCAGGCTTGCAACCTGAAGAAAAAGCCATTAGTTCTGTTTAGGTAGACGCACTGTTGTAATAACTAGTTAGAGACACTGCATTTTTGCACAAGAAAACCATATTTCAAAATTATGTTCAGCTTAATGAAAATATGGCAGTAATTACTGTGGAGAAATTGTTAGTGGCCTCTTGCTATCTGACAACGATGTGGTACTCCTAGATGAAACTACATAGAAACGTTAAGCTTTACTTGAACATCTTAACATTTTTATTTTTAGTTGTTCTACTTTAGTGCAGTATTGCACCTATACAGAAACAGCCTCATCTTACACATGTAAAATTCAAAAGGTACTATGAGACAGAATAAAGTCCAACCTGATGACTATTTCAAGTAACTGCAGGGCTAGAGAGCATGGAGGAAACTGAAAGAAATTTCAAGACTGATGCTGGTCATACAAGAAGCAAAACAAATGTCTTATGGTTAAGACATTTGGAGCAATACTCTGAAGTCTTTCAAATAGGCAATTAGATGCTGCGAGCAGAAGAACCATCTGGATCCATGTTAGAATTGGAGCAAAAGTCTTTGTTCACCTTTACTTGTGTGATAAGTCTATCAGTGTTTCTCACTGGGCACAGTTTCTCCAGTATATTTGAGTTTAGAGTGTATACTAGTGCAATAGAAAGCTAGTAACAGTCATAAAGTAGGTAGTGGTTATGCTCTGTGAGGTATATAAAAAAACAAGTTTAATGAGCTACCCTGGTACAGATGCCTTAATTCACAAATCAGCACAGGCAAATGTACAGGTGCACTATTAGGAAGATAAGGCTTTGAAAGTTAAGAAGCTGATACTAACAGTTAAAAGCTGTTTTCTGTTTCTCCTTTTCTTATCCCCACCCTCCCCCAGCCTTTCAGTTCTCACTTGAAATAACAAAGGTACATACACTAGACCAATAATCTAGGTTGACAATCCATTATATGACTGAGCTACGCTACATTAATACAAATGTCATTATATCATCCATGAGAACCACAAGAATAAATGTAAAATATCACAGTGCAGTACTCCTGCAGAGACACAGAAATCTGCTCATGCACTTGCCTCAGACCACAAAAGACAGGTTGGCTGTTAATTTTCTGTCCACCTGATTTAGTTGAGTTATCACATTAGATTGCAGTAAATGGACTTCAAGGCATATTCATTGAACTTTTGGCATATCTGAAAACATTTAACTATTATACAAGCTTGACATAGCCCAGGAGCATACAGGATTCTTAAACAGAAGATTAGCTTGACAATATTTTGTATGTGGGAATATATTGGGAGGCACAGGGATGAAGGTCTGTGGATCCTCCAGGATTTCTTGTTCATCGGAAGTAAGGAAACTTTCTTTTAAAAGATATGATTATGTATTATGGGCATCACTAGCACGGGCAGCTTTTATCACTCATTCTGAATTGCCCTCGTGAAGATGGTACTGAGATATATTCTGAACTACTGCAGTCTGTACAGCATAGAGTACACCCACAATGTTGCAGGTACAGCATTCCAGGATTGTGACCCAGTGATAATCATAAAATGGCAATATATTTCCAGCTCAAGTAGTGTGAAATTTGGAAAGAAACCTGCAGGTGATGTTACAATGCACCTGCTGCTGCTCCTCTTCAAGATGGTGAAGGTCATGGGTTTGGAAGGGGTTGTCAAAACAGGCTTGAGTTTCTGCAGCATGTCTTGTAGGTGACACACTGAGGTTTGTAGAGCTGAGTTGATTCGTTTCCAAGTATAATTATCGTCTTTATTGCAATTTAACCTATTTCACTGAAACAAACAGCAAATACATCCTGTACCCCAGAGTGGAATCCACACATTTGTACACTATGGACATGTTAAACCATTAAGACAGATTAAAAAAGATAGGCCCTTGTGGTGCAGCACCTATGTCCCTACCTCTGGGCCAGGAGGCCTAGGTTCAAGCCCTACCTGCTCCAGAGGTGTATCATAACATCTTTGAATAGGTTGATGAAAAAAACCCAAACCATCTCTTTCTGGAAATGTTTCCAAAACTTCCAGATTGTCATGAGACGTAAACCAAGATTAGAACTATAGGGAGTAATCCAGCATCATTGAATAGAGGGAGGAGGTAACTTTATGTATCATCCTATTCTTCAATCAGAAAACATTATGCTCTGTTAGATATTAATATTGAATAGTCATTAATCTGGCTACTACATATTCATACTCACCTGATGAGATGTGAGCTCCATAGCTACATCTGAAGCAACAAACGGATAGCTTACCTGTGATTCGTAAAGTTTCTCCCGCCTGTTAGCCACTTCATTACGGATGATTGTTCCAATGTACTCAATGACCATAGTATGCTTCTCAATGTCTCGGGCAGCATACAAACCAAGACCCTGAAATAAAATTTACTGCACTTAAGCATTCTTGCAGATCAGTTAATGCATATATCATATGAGGGTAAATCGCTACTGTAATGTCAACCACAAATAATATCTGCTTGAATAAACAGCTGATGGAGTCAAATGTACAGAAAGGTCACGGAGTATTTTTGAGACTCAGTTTTGATGTATTCAACACATGCACCAAACATTGCTAAGGAAAGAAACATGCTGTCGAAGCTTTTTGTCTTGCACAAATTGGGACAAGTGCAAGGTGGCTAAATTTTAAACGACCATAGTAATGTGTACAACAGTCAGCAGACTGATCAGCAAGTTGAACTGTAAAACAATCAGTACTCTTTCCTCCTCAACTCTGATCAGACTGACCAATACCTTGGCCAAGTGGAGTCGACTCGGCAACCAATCAGAACCCTGTTGTATAAACTGTGGTCACTTAAAATTTAGCATTCTTTTATTTGTCCTGATAAGGGAAAGACAAAACCTGCAACGACACATCTCTCTATTCAAGCACGCACTGAATTAACAGAAAAAAAAAATTGGATGGGATGTAAAATGGACAGCCAATACAATATGAGCGCATTCCACAGCAGACTAGCCTACACTTATTTCATCTTATGTCTTTCCCAATAAGCATAATTTCTATTTAAAGTTTTTCAAAGAAAATAATAAATAACAATTTCAGAATTCATGTTGCCTTGATAACTAGTAATTGATAATATGGAGATTTTTATTGTAACAAAATCTTCAAAGATGAATTTCCCAAACAGTTCGCCAATGAAGAGTACTCTCTCATCTCATCGCTTTTTCCTTCTAGGCATTGTTATCCCAATGCAACATATCACTGGGATCTCCATAATCACAGCATATTTTTTCACTTTATTCACGAAGAAAGAAAAATTGTCACTTTTCATTAACGAACACTGACCTGGATTCGAGAACGAGCCAGGTAAACATTAATCTTCCATTCGGTCTTCATTTTGCGATATTGAGAGGATTTGGAATGGACAAATTGCTTGCTATAAGGTGCATTCAGCTCTCCCGTAACGGTGCTCTGAAAAGACTTGGATGTACTGGTACTGTTCAGAGTGTGCGGCCTAGCAGGATTCGGCACGAAGTAGAGATGAGAAAAAAGGGGAAGGAAAAAAAATTCTGAAGTTCCTTTTGGTCAATAGGAATAATAAAAGCAAACAGAAATTTTTTTCTTTCTTGGGAAGCAAATGGGAAGGGAACACAGAACATGCAAATGGGCAAAGCTGAGCAACTCAACCAGCAAGGACACATACACAACCATGGCAAGCTGTAAAGGGTGCAACAATCCAGAAGCAACCATCATTTTGGTAAGAATGACTTAAAGTTATTAATTAAATATTTATTTGTTGAAGGAGAGAAATGTCTGTTTACAATAATGTGCCAATATTTTCAGCTACGGCAATTAAATAGTCATATTTTCTTTTCACCCTAATTTCTTCCTCTCCTTCTTTAAAACTGATTCACAACAGTAAAAACAGAATTTAGGTAAACACAAAGAAGCAAATTATTTTTTAGGTAAATTATTTTTAGATAAACACAAAGAAGCAAAACCTAGTAATCACAAAGGTTTAATGAGCTAAAGAAAGCTCTTTTTCTGCTTTCACATGATTTTATATTGCAAAGTCATTATTTATGGCTTTGATCTTTAACATATTAATAAGGAACTCAGAAACTGGAAAAAACTATAAAATATTTTACAATAACAATTTTCAGTACAGATACATTATTAACTTGTATTTTGCTGTTGCACCACTTAGGAAACAGTAGGCGAGACACTGGACAACGAGCAAGCAATGCGACCTGCAACCCTACAACTATGTGAAGTCGAAAACGAAAATACCTTAACACAAACCTCTTGACATGGGTACTCATTTTAGGTTCAGACCGAGCACTGCCTGAAGGATTTATTGCAAGTGGAAGTTCCATCAATGGATTGCGACCGTAACGGAAGGTGTAGTTTTCACAGTTCTCTACTCCAGGTAGCTGTAATGAAGAATTCAAAATCAACACCAGGTTACATAAACATAACAATTCACAATTAAGTGGCAGATACACTGAATGTTTGTAACACACGAGGCTACTCAGCCCATCACGTCCATGCCAGTTCCCCAAGCCTTGCCTATCTTTCTCTCTCGAGGTAATTATCCAATTCCATTTTAAAAACCTCAACTAAATTTGCCTCCAATACACCCTCAGGCAGTGCATCTAGAACCTAACCAAACACTTGAAATTGATACCCTCTGGTTCAATGGGATATTTCTCCCCATCAGCTCAATCCAGACCCTCATCATATTATGGCAGAATTTATATCCTTATAAATGCAGAATGGTGGATGTACATTCACCTTGTTCCATAATTATTATTTGGTGAAGTTACCTATTGTGTGATTTTCAACTATGCCATGTAACCTTAATGCAGCAAAAGATCTTCAGAGGAAGAGGTTTTTTTAAATCTCCTTTTCAGAACTTCTAAAGGATCTCTGGACCCAAAACATTGTGCTTTCTCTCCACAGATGCTACCAGACCTGTCGAATTTTTCCAGTAATTTCTGTTTTTGTCCCCAGACCATTAGCCTGAGTTGGTGCATTACCAGAACAGATGACTGTTGCTGTCGCAGGCGCAGGCACAGTCAGAGAGTCATTGAAATGTACAGCATGGAAACAGACCCTTCGGTCCAACTCGTCCTTGCTAACCAGATATCCTAAATTCATCTAGTCCCATCTGCCAACACTTGGCCCATACCTCTCTAAACCCTTCCTATTTATATATCCATCCAGACGCCTTTTAAATGTTGCACCACTTCCTCTGGCAGCTCATTTCATACACGTATCATCCTCTGTGTTAAAAAGTTGCCCCTTAGGTCTTATTTAAATCTTTCCCTTCTCATCCGAAACTTATGCCCTCTAGTTCTGGAGTCCCCCAGCCGAGGGGAAAGAACTTGTCTATTCACCCTATCCATGCTCATGATTTTATAAAGCTCTATAAGGTCACCCCTTAGCCTCCAACATTCCAGGGAAAACAGTCCCAGCCTATTCAGCCTCTCCCTATAGCTCAAACACTCCTCAAACCTGATTTAAAACAGGGAATAATGGTGTGAATAGCGAAAATGAAATAGAGACTGATGTCCAAACCACAATGTCAGTTGTCATCATAGCACGTGCTTCAAACACACATGTCAATGAACTGAGGAGCTTTAACTAAGTGAAGACATGTATTATTAAATTTGGCAAAAGGTCATACAGTAAAAAATTAACTATTTGGGTGTTTGGAATATCCTGCTCAGGTCATGATCACAGGTTGACCTTTCACAAGAAAGATCAAAGCATTTTGGCAAAATCAGAGCACAGTAAGCACATGGCTCTTGTAAATAAAGAACTCATTTGAAGACATTTGTTGCATGAAGGCATCACAGGCCATCCATACCCCTAATGTGGCAGGAAGCAAAAACCATTTGAATGAGGATATCAATTGCCTTTGTTTGCTAGCATAATTTCTGTTGCTTAATACATTGCCTTGATAGCTCTGTATAAAGTTCCTCTTCATCCCAAATTTATTGGGCTGGTCTCTGAACTTCTAAAAAACTTGAAACAAAATGTTGGCTAGAAATTGGGTGAACTTAAAATTCCTTTTCAAACAGTGCCATGAGGACAAGCAGATAGGATTTTGCATTAACATCTTACCCGATGAAAGGCACAACCTCATGGTGTGGAACTCCTGTCAATAATATATACAGTACAAGCTGCAGTGTGTACTTAAGGATCTTAAAACGCTTGATAAAAAGAAATCTTCTGTCACAAGTTGTGTTTTTTTCCCTCAACTTATATTTTCTTCTAAGGGAAAAAATCTAATTGAAGAACAGATGAAGTCTTCTACAATAGAAGAAGGGTCACGCACCAAAGCTTTGGTTACCTTTAACAGGTACAATTTCACGTTAAAAACCACATACCGATTCCGCTATCCTTGTGACTGCAGAAACAGTCAAGCCAAACAGATCATCACCCTTAAGGTAGTCTGGAAAGAGTTTCAGCATGTCAGCATCTTTTCTAAGGCGAGTGATGGGTTCCAGGAGCTTTTGCCACACCCCTGAAAGAGAAAACCAGTAATTTCCAGTAAAAAAGTTAAAAATTTGGTATTCTAATTTTGTAAATTTTTCTAAAGGTATTTTTATGCTTCCCCTAGTATCTCCATTTTGCTGAAAAGGGAGAATACTGGCAAAGCTGTGTGCGTCTCACATCAGGACTAAAACAAAAATACCAAATTTCGAGTGATCATAAGTTATAAAGGAGGTTGTTGTAATCATTTGAAATTGGATATTCTTTTGTTGGTTTATCAGTATCCTTTATAACTCTCAACCAAGCTTGTGGCATCATTTGAATTCATACTTGGAATTCATATTTCTTAACTCTCCTCAGCCCTGAGGCAACACACCTATACCTCTATGTTCAAATCATGAATTCCTTTTCCAAACACTTCATCCAGATCACATTCACGGCATAAACAGAACTCAATTTTAAACTAATTAACATGTAAGTTATTAAATTAAAACTATCAGTTCCTATGAGATGTTCAACTTAAGTCAGCCAAGAACTGATATCTATAGCTTGTTGGAAATTCATTTTCACAGAATACAATGTTCCTTGACTAGGAATATTTTAATAGTGTCTATGTTATTATCTTATACATTTATCATATTTTGGTTTTCAGTACATACAAGTTACTTGAGCTTTTCTTAAATGAAGCAACACAAGAATAATGTACAGATAATTAAAACAAACCATTTGCATTACCACTGATCACAAAGCATGTATACATCAATTAAAATAACGAAATATATTGAGAAGATGGCACTCAAATATCAAAAATGCACAAACTGATTCATTTTTAGAGGAATGCAAATACTGTTGCATATTAATACTTTTGGTGAAGGATAACATATTTTGGCTTATATCAAAAACCAGATTTACTTTCTTTAGAAATTTATTTTTGAAAAAGTCTGCAGGTGGTTAATTATTTAAAATGGCATTATGTACAAAACTGTATTTCAGGAGAAAACAAAATATTCTTCCTTACCTTTTGGAGAACTTCCTGTTAAGACCAGATCTTCATGACCTTGTTCAATAACCCTGACCACAAATTCTGGGACATTATCTTTCTCTTCAATGGAGCAGAGATATCGGCTGCGTTTGTTGGAGTAACGTGTACTCCAATAAAAACGGCTCGCTTCATATCCAACTGGGTAGAGAGCTATAGAGCTGTGAAAAGACTGCATCTGCTGTGGGAGAAGTTGCCCGATGGCATGGAAAATCAGGCCACCAACACGAAATGTGTGGTTGCGTTCACCTCGTTGTACAATGCTGGCAACTTGCTTGACTTCATCCCGTTGCACATAGACCCTCCTAAAGACAGCAAAGTATGTCAACTCTTGCTCATGGGGTCCTTTTGGTTTATGTATTGAGCAGAGCATCGTCTTGTCCTTGAAAAACATACATTGGGCTTTACTGGCACAGGTAAAGTGATAAATATTGGTGCATCTTATCCGATGACATGTACCAGTAGCTCCCATTTTATGACAGAAAACACACTTCATAGAAAGACCACGTCTTAAAGCCATCTCCACATTAATCAAGGCGCCAGCTTGGGTCTCATATACTTCTGTGGACCAGAGGGCACAGTTCAAGTGGACCCAGAGATCAAGGTCAAGGTTCAGAAGCCTTGCAGCCCCATTAGTTGTTCCATCACCTTCTTCGTGACACAAACAACATCTTCTATAGTCTCGTGGCATGGGTTCAGGCTTTAGGGATGTTCCAAGTTTCTTCAGGAGTTCATCTATTTCTTCCTCAGACGCCAACTTCAAATGCGCTTTAGGAATGACTATTTGAACTCTCCACTTTTTCCACTTCATCCCTTTCCACCTTTTAATTGCTGGACGACTGTCATCTAGGTCTTCTGGCATAGACCTTGGTCTAGGCTTCAGCTTCACCGTCACCTTAAGATCTTCAGGTTTTGACTCTTGCAGGTTGGCAGGAGGGAAATAAGTAGTTGGAGTAGTTGGAGACACTGCGTTTTCCTGAATCCGTGGAAGTCGATGGACATCTAAGGAGGAGGTGTTGTTGTTATAATGATGGAATGTGTTTCGTGTCACATCTTTGGTTGGCTGCTCTATTACTACAGATGTAAGTTCCTGTTGCTTTAAAAAACAAAAAGGTGAATTTTAAAACTAAAATTATCTCAACCTGGTTAGAGAAAGAACAATAATCAATAATCCATTCGGTGGATGTGAGCTACCATGTGAAATATCAGATTTAAAACTCTATTTAACCCTAACCTATGAAAATTTATGTTTAAGTTTACTGAATGCAATCAAAATTTCCAAAAGTAATTTGCAATATCTGGGTATACCTCAAAACAGATTAAGTGCAAATCATTTAAAAAAGAAAATCTAAAAAATTCTTATCCATGAAGAGAAAGTGACAAAATTATTAGAGTGGGCTTCATTTTCATCTTAGTACCACTGCCCACCTCACTGCCAAAACGTTGCATTCTTCCAACTCATGCATTTTTACCCTTGCCTGTTAGCACATACACATTATGTCTAGCATTTTAATGCTCATCAATCATTTTGGGATGTGTAGCCGGAAGGCTTCCTGATAAAACATATTCTAAGAAATGGAGAGCTTCTTGACACGAATTCCATACGGAAATATGATGTAAGGAAATATGCTTGCACAACACCCCATGCCAATAGTGTCTGAAATTATCTTAATGCCTGGTGTCATGCTGTTAATTGCGCTACTTAACTGTTGACAACTATCATTGTTGCTGTCTTGTGTTAGGATGAAACCAGAAGTGATGGCAAAACTTTTCTAATGTAAAGATAATGTCAATGAGTTATGTAAGCTGCATATAGTAGTTAATCCCAACTGTTTATAAGCCTGCTATCCTCCACACAATTGGATTGAAATATGAAATCCCAGAAATAAAAGTAACTAAAATATCTGTCTGTCTATGGCATTAAAATATTGAACCTGCCTTTGTGTTAGCTAGCCTGCCATTTCTCAATCAATCCTTAAATTATGCATTTTAAGAACTTTCTCACAATTGACATTCAATAAATATTCCTGGCTTACTGTTTTTGATCAGAGATGTTAAGAGTTTACCATGGCCTCCACTGACCTAACGTAACTTATACAATGAGAATAATTGTGACCACAGCCTCTTCTCCTCTGAAATTCATCAGTTTCACCAGAGCACAGCAGGTCAGGCAGCATTGAGGGAACAGGAAAATCGATGTTTCAGGCATAAGCCCTTCATCAGGGATTCTCTCCTGAAATGCTGTGCTTTTCCCGTATCACACTCTCTACTCCGATCTCCAGTCCTCACTTTCGCCTAGTTTATTTTAATATAGTTTAGGTAGATCTCCAATTTGAGATGGAGGTAGAAACCTCAGTTTCCAAGCAAACTTGCATGCATTTATGCAGGTTTAATTTTAAAATTGCAATTGTTATAAAAGTAAATCTATAAAAGAACATTACCTTTGACTCTGGAGTTTTTGCTTGGGTGGCCATTGCGTACTGTACAAAGCAGTTATTGCTACAGAAGACAATATCAGGCTCAGTTTTGCTTGTTCCATCTCTTGAATCCTAAGGGAGAAAGTAAAAGATTTAAGATGGTATTCTGATGTAAATGCACACCCAAGTGACTATGAATTACTAGGCAGTTGAAGACTCGCTGTCAAAACTGAAGCAAATGATCAAAACAGTAATCAGCACACAAACAGCAAGCAGGCTTTGATGCTGTACAGAATTATGAAATGCATGGGTTTTTAAATGATACAGGTACTTTGGGCGCTACAACATTGTTTTATGTAATACAAAATGATTAAGAAGAAATAGGTGACAGAACACCATCGTTTGTGAAGCTAATAGCTGCTGTACTCTTGCATTTCTTTATTCTTGTATGCAATGTGGGTGTTGCTGGTAAGGCTGGTGTTTGCTGCCCATCCCTAGTTGCCCCTGAGCTGATTGGCTTTCTCGGCCATTTCAGAGGGCTGTTAAAAGTTAACTATGTTGATGCACATATAAGCCAGATCAGGTGAGGATGGCAGATTTCCTACAAAATATTAGCAAATCAGGTGTGTTTTTCCAATTATCATCAATGGTTAGGCTGTCACCAGATTAATTTTTCATGCCACAATTTATTTCAATCAGATTTCACCATTTGCTGTGGTGAGATTTGAAGTCTGATAAGGAGATGAAAGTCATGACAGCCCTGAGGACTGGCATACATTCAGAATCCAGCAAAGGAAGATTAACAAGATAATAAAGATAGCGAAAATAAACTGAGAACAAACTAATGCGGAACATGAAAAATTAACAATAAGAACTTCTTTTTATATATTTAAAGGATGAGAGAGGTCAATGTGAACATCAGCCCTTTAGACAATGAATAGGTAGTTACAGAGAACAAAGAAATGGCAGAGGAGAGTTATATAAGACTTTGGTCCGGCCATATTTGGAGTACTGTGCAGTTCAAATCGCCGCAATATAAGAAAGATATGGAGACTTTGGAGAGGTGCAGAAGAGTTTACCAGGATGTTGCCTGGATTGGAGTGTACTGGCTACAGTGAGAGGTTGGACAAACTTGGATTGTTTTTGCTAGACTGTCAGAGGCTGATAGAAATACACAAAATTATGAGGGGCATTGATAGAGTAGATAGGGTCTCTTTCCCAGGATGGAAATGTCAAATAATAGGGGCCATAGGTTTAAGGTGAGAGGTGGAAAGTTTAAACTAGATGTGAAGAGAAGTTCATTTTTTACACAGAAGATAGTAGGTATTTGAAATGTGCTGCCAGGGGAGGTGGTAGAAGCAGAAACAACACCAAAATTTAACAGCCATGTGGACAGACATGTGAACAGATGGGAATAGAGGGATATGGATCATGGTGTGCAAGCAGATGGGATTAATTTAGAATGACATTATGGTTGGCATAGATGTGGTAGGGTGAAGGGTCAATTCCTGTTCTGTTTACCCCATTAATACTGAAGAATACAGGGGAGAAATTAAGTACCATCACCTCACTAGAGAATTAGTATTGGATAAAGTACAAAAATCAGGTAAGTCCCCTGGCTCTGATAGCTTATATCCTAGTATCCTAAAATAAGTAGCTACAGAGATAATAGGCACTTCCACATCTATCGTTGGAAAATGTTGGAATCAATCATATCAAGCGAAGTCAGCATGGCTCCATGAAAGGGAAACGGTGTCTGATTTATTTGTGTTTTTGAGGAAGTCTCTGCCAGAGTGGACAGAGGGGAGCCAGTTGATGTGTTGTATTTGAACTTCCAGTGTTAAGTGATAAAAGCCCATGGTGTTCAAGGGCATAGGTGGTATATTTGCATGGATAGAGAATTAACTAATGGGCAGGGTAGGGGTTCTTTCTCAGGTTGGTGACCCTGAGAGTTGTGGGGTTCCACAGAAATCAGTGCCTGGTTTACAACTGGTCACAACAACATATTAATGGCTCCAGGGATGAGAAACTTTAGTTGTGAGAACAGATCGGACACAGGTTGGGACTGTAATCCTGAGAGATAAGTTGGCTCAGAGGAGATCAGGTAAAAGGTTTAAAAATCATGAGTGGTCTGGATAAAATAGATAGGGAGAAACTATTCCAAATTGTAAAAGTACAGAGAACAAGATGGCATAGATTTAAAATGATTTGTAAAAGAAACAAAAATAATGTAAGGAAAAAATATTTACACAATAAATGGTTTAGGTCTGGAATGCACTGCCTGACAGTGTGCTCGAGGCAGACTCAACTGAGGCATCGTAGAGGGCATTGGAGGATTAATATAGAAAAACAGAAAATAGGAGTAGGCCATTTAGCCCTTCGAACCTGCTCTGCTATTAAATGTGTTCATGGCTGATTGTCTAACTCAGTACCCTGTTCTTGCTATCTCCCAAGACCCTTTGATTCCTTTAACCCAAGAACTATATCAAGCTCTTTCTTGAAAATAGAGTCAGAGACGTACAGCACAGAAAGACCCTTTAGTCCAACCAGTCCATGCCGACCAGATATCTCAACCCAATCTAGTCCCACCTGCCAGCACCCGGTCCATATCCCTCAAAACCCTTCCTATTCAGATACCCATCCAAATGCCTCGAAAATGTTACAACTGCTTGTACTTGCTTCCACCACTTCCTCTGGCAGCTCATTCCATACACGTACCACCCGTTGCATGAAAAGGTTGCCCCTTAGGTCTCTTTTATATCTTTCCCCTCTCACCTTAAACCTATGCCCTCTAGTTCTGGATTCTCCTACCCCAGGGAAAAGACTTTTTTGTCTGTTTATCCTATTCATGCTCATAATTTTGTAAACCTCTATAAGATCACCCCTCAGCCTCCAACGCTCCAGGGAAAACAGCTCCAGCCTGGTCAGCCTATCCCTATCGTTCTAATCCTCCAACCCTGGAGCCTCAATTGTTTTAGTGGCAGAAAATTCCACAAATTCACCACTCTCTGAACAAAGAAATTTCTCTTCACCTCAATCCTAAATGGCTCATCTTGTATCCTTAGACTGGTGACCCTGGATCTGACTTTCTAGTCATCCGTAAGGTTCTTCCCAAATTTACCTTGACGAGTCGTTCGAATTTTACATATTCTATTAGATTTACCTCCGTCGTTCTTCTAAATTCAAATGAATATATCCTAACCAATCCAGTCTCTCTTCATAAATCATCCTGCCATCCCAGGAATCAGCCTTTGTTTTTGTTGCACTTCCTCCTGAGCTGATAAGAAAACTAAAACTGCACAGGTGTGGCCTCACCAAGGCCCTGTACAATTGCAGCAAGATGCCCATGCTCCTGTACTTGAATCCTCGAGCTATGAAAGCCAACATACCAGCTTCCACCTTCTTCACTACTTGCTGCGATTGGGCTACGGTAAGCCTCATTTTGAAATTGGTGTACAAGGACAGCCAGGTCTCAATCCTCTTTCCCCTTTCTCAACTGATTATCAATTAGATAATCTGTCTTCCAGTTTTGCCACTGAAGTGGACAGCTTCACATTTATCAAAATTATACTTCATCTGGCTTGCATTTGACCAATAACGCAACTTGTCACACTGAAGTATCTCTGCATCCTCCTCAGAGTTCAACCTTTTACCCAACTTTGTGCCCTCTGAAAACCTGGCCATATTATTTTTAGTTCCCTCATCTAAATCATGCATACATACTGTGAATAGTTAGGGTCCAAGCACTCAACCCTTTGGTACCCCACTAGTCACTGCCTGCCACTTGGAAAGAGACACATTTATTATTTTACTTTTTCCTGTCGACCAACCAGTTCTCTATACATGTCAGTGGCACAGTTACCTGAATTTCATGCGCTTTAATTTTACATATTAATCTCTTCTGTGGGACCTTATAAAAAAGCTAACATATGTATGCTTTCCTAGTTAGAATGACAGTTCAGTGACCTGATAGTGTGCGAGCTGAGTGACAACTCATTTTGTAAGTGTGAACCTGGCAGCCACATGAGGAGCAGTATTGCTGCAGTGCCAGTAGTACTGCATTGATGGGTGCAATGAAGTGATAAACACTGATTGCATAAAGAAGCATTTGATGGAGATGTGTGCAAAACAGGAGAATGGCACTGGCACTCAGGAAAGATGGTGCAGCCACAATTGGCCTCATTTTGCACTGCAACAATTCCGTGAAGCCACTGAATACCAAATTCAAAATTAATGTTCAAACTTTGCGTTTTTTTGAGGAAGAGAGATAAAGGCAGTGACCACATGGGAATAGAATCAAATGGAGAAATTAACCAACACAGCTGTCTGACCCAGAAGTAACCTGCAGAGCTAACTGCCTCTGCTGTTTGGTTTCAAGTATCTCTGGACATTGAAATTTGTCTAAGAAAAATTAACAAACAGTGAAATTCACAGCTGACCTTGGAGGAACCTGCATGGAGGAGAAGCTACTTGGCTCGTTTTTAAGTGTGACCTTATTTTTTTGTAAATCTACAATACTGAGTAGAGGGAGTTCTTTCTTGATTATATGTTTTGACTGAGATCTGTCTTTTAATTAAACTTAAAATATAAAAGCATCGGTATTATGTCAGCTTGGAGCAGTTTTTAAAGCAGTAAGACTACTTTCTGGGTCTGTACATTGTTAAAGTGCAAAGATGGCCTTTAGCAGAGTGATGTGCTCTTCCTGTTGGATGAGGGAGATTAGGGAGAGTTTTTCTGTTAGACGATTATGTCTGCAGGAAGTGTGTGCAAATCCTATTAGATTGCATGGATCAGTTACAGTGGCAGTTAGAAGCAACGAGGAATTTACAGGAGCTGAAAGGAGCAGGGTGTGATGGATGGCAGTTGTAGAAAAGGAGATAAACCAAAGTTAGTCAGGTACAAAATTAGAAGAGGGAGGCAAGTAGTGCAGGAATCTCCTATGGCTATCCCCATCTCAAACTAGTATGCCATTTGGAGGATTCTCAGGGGAATGTCACACTGGTAAAGAAACAGGCTCTAATGTAACAAGGGGTACACCAGGTTCCAAGTGATTGATTGTGATAGGGTGCTCTCTAGCAGTCAGAGACACAGAGAGGTGTTTCTGCGGTCCACGATGAGACATCAGAATGGAGTGCTGCCTCTCTGGTGTCAGGATCAAGGATATTTCAGAGTGGGTGCAAAATATCCTCAAAAGGGAAAGGGATCAGCAGCAGGTCATTGTACACATTGGAACTAACAATATAGGATAAGAAAAGGATGAGATTCTAAGGAGAGAACATAGGAAGTCAGGCAAGAATTTAAAAAGGCGGTCCTCAAGGGTAGCAATATCTGGGTTACTCCCTGTACCACGGGCTAGTGAGTGTATGAATAGGAGGATATAGCAGATAAATGCATGGCTGAGGAACTAGTGCAGGGGAGAAGGATTCACATTCTTGGATCATTGGAAATTGTTCTGGGATAGAAAAGAGCTGTATAAGGATTGCACCTGAATTGGAAAGGGTCTAATATACTGGCTGGAAGATTTGCTAGAGCTGCTCAGGAGGACTACAATCGGTGGGGGAGGTGTATGCGCGCCTGCACATGACCCAGGGAGTCAGAAAGGAAAGAGATCAGTCTGAAACTGGCACATTTGGGAAAAGGAACAAGTTAAACAGTTGGGGCAGGTAGAAACAAAGCAGAGAACGAGGTTGGACTGATAAATTAAACGAAATTTATTTCAAATAGAGGCCCAACAGGTAAGGCAGATGAATTCAGGGGAAGGTTGGGAACATGGGACTGGGATATCATAGCAATTAGAGATGTGGCTCAAGGATACACAGGGCTGTCAGCTTAATGTTCCAGGGTATAGATGCTAGAAGAAGGATAAAAAGAGGATAAGATAGGAGGGAGAACGGTGCTTTTGATTAGGGAGAACATTACGGCTGTACTGAGGAAGGATAATCTTGGAAATATGTCAAAGGAAGTTATTTGGGTGTAACTGAGAAATAAGAAAGGGATGATCACCTTGCTGGGATATGGAAGATGATTATGAATTTGCAAGAAGATCTCAGTTATCTGTAAGAATAATAGGGTAGTTATGGTAGGGGATTTTAACTTTCTAAACATAGACTGGGACTGCCATAGTGTTAAGGGTTTAGATGGAGAGGAATTTGTTAAGTGCATACAAGAAAATTTTCTGATTCAGTATGTGGATGTACCTACAAGAGAAGGTGCAAAACTTGACCTACTCTTGGGAAATAAGGCAGGGCAGGTGACTGAGGTGTCAGTGGGGGAGCACTTTGGGCCAGCATTCTATTAGTTTTAAAATATTGATGGAAAAGGATAGACTGGATCTAAAAGTTGAAGTTCTAAATTAGAGTAAGGCCAATTTTGACAATATTAGGCAAGAACATTCAAAAATCGATTGGGGGCAGATATTCATAGGCAAAAGGTTAGTTGGAAAATGGAAAGCCTTCAAAATTGTGTTAAAAATCACACAACACCAGATTATAGTTAAACAGGTTTATGTTGAAGTACATGTTGTCGGAGTGCTGCTCCTTCATCAGGTAGGGCGTTGGCACCTCCACATCATGTCTATCATTGTCACCTGTTAGGGTGAAGAGCAAGGCCAGTAGGTATAGGGAATGCTGGATGACCAGAGAAATTGAGGTGTTGGTCAAGAATGAAAAGGAAGCATCTGTCAGGTATAGACAGCAGAGATCAAATGGATCCTTAGAAGAGTATAAAGGCTACAGGCTAAAAGGAGGAAAATCAGGAGGGCAAAAAGGAGATATGAGATAGCTTTGACAAATAAGGCTAAAGGAGAATCCAAAGGGATTCTACAAATGCATTAATGACAAGGGAACTAGGGAAAGAATAGGGCTCCTTAAAGATCAGCAAGACAGCCTGCGTCTGGAACCGTAGGAGATAGGGGAAATGCTAAATGAGTATTTTGCCTTTACTGTGGTGAAGGATATGCAAGATAGAGAAGGTGGGGTAATAAATAGCAGCATCTTGAAAAATGTCCATATTCCAGAGGTGATGATGCTGGACATCTTAAAAGGCATAAAGATAGATAAGTACCTGGGACCTGATCAGGGGTACCCTAGAACTTTATGGGAAGCTAGAGGAGTGCTGGGCCCTTTGCTGAGGTGCCAGAAGACTGGAGGTTGGCTAACGTGCTGCCACTATTTAATAAAGATGGTAAGGAAAAGCCAGGGAACCACAGACTGGTGAGCCTGACATCAATGTTGGGCAAGTTGTTGGAGGAATCCTGAGGGACAGGATTTACATGTATTTGGAAAGGAAAGGATTGATTAGGGATAGTCAACATGGCTTTGTGCATGGGAAATTATGTCTCACAAACTTGATTGAGTTTTTGAAGCAGTATCAAAGAGAATCAATGAGGACAGAGTGGGGGACATGGTCTATATGGACTTCAGTAAGGCTTGGACAAGGTTCTGCATTGTAGACCAGTTAGCAAGGTTAGGTGATATGGAATACAAGGAGAACTAGCCATTTGGATACAGAACTGACTCGAAGGTAGAAGACAGAGGGTGGTGGTAGAGGGTTGCTTTTCAGACTGGAGACCTGTGACCAGCAGTGTGCCACAAAGATCGGTGCTGGGACCAATTATATAAACGATTTGGATGTTACCTTAGGAGGTATGGTTAGTAAGTTTGGAAAAATTGGAAGTGCAGTGGACAGCAAAGAAGGTTACCTCAGAGTACAACAGGTGATCAGATGGGCCAAGGAGTGGCAGATGGAATTTAATTTAGATAAATGTGAGGTGCTGCAGTTTGGAAAGTCAAATCAGGGCAGGACTTATACACTGAAAGCTAAGGAGAAAGTGAGGAGTGCAGATGCTGGAGATTAAAGTTGAGAGCGTGGTGCTGGAAAAGCACAGGTCAGGCAGTATCCTGATGAAAAGCTTTAGCCCGAAATGTCGAATCTCCTGCTCCTCGGATGCATTTAACGCTAAGGTCCTGGGGACTCTTGCTGAACAAAGAGACCTTGAAGTTCAAGTTCATTGCTCCTTGAAAGTGGAGTTGCAGGTAGTAGATGAAAGTGAAGGTGGTGTTTGGAATGCTTTCCTTTATTGTGCAGTGCATTGTGTATAGGAGTTGGGAGGTTATGTTGCAGCTGTGACAGGATGTTGGTTAGGCCACTTTTGGAATACTGCGTTAAATTCTGGTCTCTTTACTATATGAATAATATTGTCAAACTTGAAAGGGTTCAGAAAAGATTTACAAGGATATTGCCAGGGTTGGAAAGTTTGATCTTTAAGGACAGGCTGAATCGGCGGGTCTATTTTCCCTGGAGAGTCAGAAGCTGACAGGTGGCCTTCAAGGGGTTTACAAAATCATGAGTGGCATGGATAGGTGAATAGCCAAGGATTTTTCCCTGGAATGGGGAAGTACAAAACTAGAGGGCAATAGGTTTAAAATGAGAGGGGAAACATTTATTTAAAAGGGACTTAAGGGGCAGCTTTTTCATGTAAGGGTGATGCATGTATGCAATAAGCTGCCAGAGGACATGGTGGAGGCTGGTACAATTGCAACATTTAAAATGCAACTGGATGAGTACATGAATAGGAAGGGTTGAGAGAGATATGGGCCAAATGCTGGCAAATGGGAGAAGACTAATTTAGGATATGTGATTGGCATGGATAAGTTGAACCGAAGGGTCTGTTTCCGTGCCGTACAATGCTATGACTTTATGGCACCAATGTTATAATACAAATTGAATGATGAAAGTAAATAAAAATGTGGATAATCCTGTGTATACAACCTTAGATATTGACAGGATTCGGATTCAGAAACTTAGCTTCAAAATAGGACAAATATTACAAATATTCTGCTTCAGCCTCAGACAGTTGCCAGGGAAAGGGATGGAGGCAGTGGAAAGGGAATGGGAGAGCTTGATGAGGACAGAAGACAGTTGCCTCAGTCTTCACTATTTTTAACTGGAGGGAAGATGTTCTCATTCAAAAATAGATGTTGGATATGCTGCTTGAAAAGGAGAGACTAAAAAATTGAGAAGCAGTATTGAGGTAGAACTGGCTGTCATAAGTGTACATGTGCAATTTGATGTATTTGCAGATTATGGAATCAAAGTTAGTAGCAAATGATAGATAGGAAGAAGTCAAAGATAGATTCAAGGAGAACTCTGGAGATAACAGTATGGCGGCAGGAAGGGAAGCCGTGGCAGGAGATTCTCAGACAAGGACTGAATTGATAAGAATGGTATCAATCAGGACAGGTTCACTCAGCTGCAAGTGGAGAGTAGGCACTGGAGAAAGATAGTGTGGTTAACCATATGAAATATTGCAGACAAGTTGAGAAGGCTGAGTAGAGGACAGCCTTCCACGATCATAGTCTGATATGGTGTCATCTGTGACTTTAATAAGAGCTGTTTCAGTCCTGTGACGGGGAAGAAGTTGATTCTGGAGGTCCAGATGCCGAACTGTGGAAGGATGGCCATGCATTTCAGACTCTACAGTACATTCAAAGATTATATAAAGGAAGTAGAGTTTGGTGATCTTGCTGTGGTTTACTGGGATGAAAAAGCAGAAAGGAGCCACTGCAACATCAATCAATGGCCTGGGACACAGCTTATAGAAACTCTTTCCTCATGGACAGCTCTTCCTGTGTGACAAGGTGAAAGACTTCCGTTAAGGGGGCGGCACAGTAGCTAAGTGGTTCGCACTGCTGCCTCTTAGCGCCAGGGACCGGGGTTCGATTCCAGCCACGGGCAACTGTCTGTGTGGAGTTTGCACATTCTCCCAGTTTCTGCACGGGTTTCCTCCCACAGTCCAAACATGTGTAGATTAGGTGAACTGGCCATGCTAAATTGCCTATAGAGTCCAGGGATGTGTAGGTTACGTGCCTTAGTCAGGGAAAATATAGAGTAATAGGACAGGGGCATGGGTCTAGGTGGGATACTTTTCAGTGAGTTGGTGTGGACTTGTTGGGCCAAATGGCACTGTAGGGATTCTATGATTCTCTGCACAGTCTGGGTGAACATTTAGATTCTGCTCGCAAATTTGAATGGAAGGCGATAATATCAGCAGAGAATGAACTTTATAATATCAGCTTGGACAGTAACCAGAGAGGGAAGTCAAGTAGTTTCGTGGAAATATGGTAACAAATTCTGAAGTTAATTAGATCTGACTCTAGTTGTAGTTGTAGCTATTTTTGCCAAGCTGGGAAGTTGATTTGCAGATGTTTTGTCCTGTCTGGGTGACATCTTTAGTGCTTTGAGCCTCCCGTAAAGTGCTGCTGTACTGCGTCTTCTGGAACTTATTTGGTTCTGTTCCTGTTGCTTCCGGTCGCTGGTTTTAGTTGTTTGTTGTAGTGGCTGGCATATTGGGTTTAAGCCGACGTGCTTGATGGAGGAGTCTGTGGATGAGTGCCATGCTTCTACAACAACCAACTAGAACTGGCAACTGGAATGGAACCAAATAAATTCCAGTACAGCAGCGCTTCGCAGGAGGCTCAAAGCACTGAAGAATTCACCTAGACGGGACGAAATATCTGCAAATCAACTTCCTAGCTCGGCTAACATACCCATAACTATAACAACCAGCACAAATCTTTACGCAAACCTGGAAAATCTGACTCTAATGTGAATATCTACATATATTGAAACAAGAAAAGACATTAGCTGGACATTTAGAAAATCAGGCTGCCAGCACTATTTTCTGAAAGAGAAAATATATTTGACAAATTTATCAGAAATCTTTGAAGATATATCAAGCAGAATGGATAAAGGGGAATCAATGTGGTATACTTACATGTCTAAAAGTATAAGGTGCCACATCAAAAGATTTGTCACAAAGTAAGAGCTTGGTGCTTTGAGGATGATATAATGGCACGGACAAAGAATTGATTAACCAACAGGAAACAGTGTCTCGGGATAAATGATGCATTTTTAGGTGGCAAACTATAACTTGTGAAGTGCCACATGGATCAGTGACTATTTATAATCTTTATTTGTGAATTAGATAGAACGTCTTCATGTATTGAAGCCAGATTTACTGATGATACACAGATAGTTAAGAAAGCAAGTTTTAGGAGGATACAAAAATTCTGCAAAGGGATATAGTTATATTATGTGAGTGCACAAAAAAAAAGTCAGGTGGAGTATCGTGTATGAAAATGCATAGTTGATCACTTTGGCAGGAAGAATTGAAAAGCTTTTCTTAAATGGTGGGAGACTGCAGAATGCTGTCGTTTCGAGGAATCTGGGTATCCTCACACAGTCATACAGCATGGACTGTTCAGTCGAGCTTGTCCATACCGACTAAATTTCCCAAGAGAGATTTAGTGTGCATTCAGGGAACATTTGAACTCTGAAGGCCTGGCCAGGGACAAAATTTCCAGTTACAGTAAATCCAAAGGAGTTCAAAAGACAGACAACAGCTGATATAAACCTGTTATAAACCTGTTCCAGGTACAGGGAAAGAGAAAAGTGCAGGCATTCCATAATGTTTGTCACTTTTATAAATGAGGGGTTAGAAGGTTGGGTGAGCAAGTTTGCGGATGATACATAAGTCGGTGGAGTTGTTGACAGTGAGGAAGGATGTGGCAGGTTACAGCGGGATATAGATAAGCTGCAGAACTGGGCAGAAAGGTGGCAAATGGAGTTCAATGTAGCTAAGTGTGAGGTGATTCACTTTGGTAAGAGTAATAAAAAGGTGGGGTACTGGGCTAATGGTCGGATACTTGGTAGTGTGGATGAGCAGAGGGATCTTGGTGTCCATGTACACAAATCTTTGAAAGTTGCCACCCAGGTAAATAGTGCGGTGAAGAAGGCATATGGCGTACTGGCTTTTATTGGTAGAGGAATTGAGTTCCGGAGTCCTGAGCTCATGTTGCAGTTGTATAAGACTCTGGTGCGGCCGCATCTGGAATATTGTGTGCAGTTTTGGTCGCCATACTATAGGAAGGATGTGGAGGCACTGGAAACAGATGTTAGGGGTAGGTTCTTTACTCGGCGAGTCGTGAGTTCATGGAATGCCCTGCCAGTAGCAGTGGTGGACTCTCCCTCATTATGGGCATTTAAGCGGGCATTGGATAGGCAAATGGAGGATAGTGGGCTAGTGTAGGGTAGGTGGGCTTGGATCGGCGCAACATCGAGGGCCGAAGGGCCTGTACTGCGCTGCATTCTTCTATGTTCTATGTAACCCAAAGGTAAGGTGCATTACCAGTGAGCCAGCAAATGAAATTAAGATTTGACTAGACAGCTCACATTGCACATTCAAAAAACAGCAGTGGAAATGAGTTCAAGAATGGCTACAATAATGAATAATACATTTGGCAAGAAAATTCAACAGCTTTAGAAAAGATTACATCAGATCAAAGTAAAAGTGACAGCGGTTTCAAAAGCCAACAATTAAGCAACATCACTGGATTGCTTCACTGGTAATTATCAGAACAGACCTGTCGGGTTGGCGGAAGATTGTTATGGAGCATATTCCCCTGGATTTTCTCATAAATATGGTACACTACAAAACTGAGAACTTTTACAAGACATGGCAACCCTTTTTGAAATACCTGGACACAGGTTTATCTGCCACAAGGGGTTTTATATAGCCGTAACGATTGTGTTTCATGAGTCCAATATCCAGGGAGGAGAAACTGTGAATGTATGAATGTTTTGTTTGGCTGGGCTGAGTTATTACTATTTATTTGTTTGTTGTTAGGTATTTATTTATTTAGTTAAATAGCTAGTTTAGTTTTTTAAAAATTTTATACTTCTCTATATATGTTTATACATTCGTATTATTTGGGTTTAGTTTTGTACTATTTTTGTACTGTTTTGAATTGCATTGTTTTGTATTTGTTGTAATATTTAAAAATCTATTTTTTCTTAATAAAAATATATTATAAAAAAACCAAAAAAACGCAAGTTCTGGAATACATCACTATTCATCTGAACATTATGCAATCATTAGCAAAAGCCCCAATTTCTGACCTTATGATGACTGAACTCCTCTTCACTCTCTTTAGGGGAGAAGTCATTAGTGTTTCACATGTCATTGGCTCATAGTTCCATTATACCATGAAGCGCAGTCAGCCAGCCTCAATCAATCAGATCCCAAGCTTCCTGCTGTTGCTAAGTATATTCATCTTCATGTATTCAAACTGTATCTTCATATATTCAAACTTATTCTCACTGAAGCTTTCACATTACCATTTTCTGGTTAACACTACAGGTCTTCACAGGATTGTGATCTGATGTTCATAGCTAGATAACCGAATGGGATATGGCGCTGCTGAACACAAAATATAAGCTGCTTTTCTAAACCAGTTGAGATTGAATCTCTTGGCTGTTTGATGGATTATATTTCCAAATTAACTAGCTTTCGAACGGAAATTTTCAATTTACTTGGTCATACAAAAAAGCTTGAGACAGGCTTGCTTTCAGAGTCCCAGTGCAAAACTCATTTGGATGTGCAAGACATGAGGTCTGGTCATGGCCCACATCAACTCTAATCTTCCAGCCTGCCTCAAACCCCTACAATTTGCTTATCGATATAACACGTCCACAGCAGATGCCATTTCCCTAGCCCTAAACTCATCCCTGGAACATCTGGATAACAAGGACTCCTACGTCAGACTCCTGCTCATGGATCCAAAATTAGCTAAACGGAGGCTATTAACGATTGGCATAACAAAGGGATCAATGCTGGATGACGCAAGGGATATTTATGAGAATGCAGGGGTGATGATAGGTATGTTTTTGGATGACAAGACACTTATGAGGCGGCTTTAGGGTTCTCCTTTATTCTACCTGTTATAGACTGCTCATGTCCTATTCTTGCTCTTCTTAACTCTCTCTTTAAATCCTTCCTACTTAATCTGTAACTCTCCATCATCTCATCTGAACAATCTCATCTTAACGTCATATAAGCCTCCCTCTTCCGCTTAACAAGAGATACAATTTCTGTAGTAAACAACGGTTCCCTTACTGATGGGTATATAAATAGCAAGGGTTTGGAGGGATGTCGGCCGGGTGCTGGCAGGTGGGACTAGACTGGGTTAGGATATCTGGTCGGCATGGATGGGTTGGACCGAAGGACCTGTTTCCATGCTGTACATCTCGACGACTATGTGTTGGTCACAGCAGGGTAAATCAATGGCACATGGAATTTAATCCTGAGAAGTGAAAGGTAATGCACTTTTGAAGTAGTAACACAACAATCGGTACTCCATGAATGGCAGGTCACCAAGGAGGTCAAAGGAACAGAAGATCTTGGGGTTCATGCCCAAAGATCTCTGAAGGCAGCCTGATAAGTTAATAGAGTGGTTAAGGCGGCATATGGGACACCTTGCCTTTACCAGTCGTGGTATAGAGTCATAGAGACATACAGTACAGAAAAAGGACCTTCGGTTCATCTCGTCCATGCTGACCAGATATTCTAAACTAATCTAGTCTTATCTGCCAGCACTTGGTCCATATCCCTCTAAACCCTATTCATATACCCATCCAGATACCTTTTAAATGCTGTAATTGTACCAGCTTCCACCACCTCCTCTGGCAGCTCATTCCATACATGCACCAATCTCTGTTGGAAGAAGATGCCCCTCAGGTCCCTTTTAAATTGTTCCGCTCTCATCCGATACCTATGCCCTCTAATTCTGGACTCCCTCCACCCGAGGGAAAAGATCTAGTTTATTTACCCTATCCATGCCCCTCATGATTTTATAAACCTCTATAAGGTCAACCCTCATTCTCAGAAGCTCCAGAGAAAATAGTCCCAGCCTATTCATCCTCTTCCTATAGCTCAAATCCTCCAACCCTGGCAACTTGCTTATAAATCTTTTCTGAACTCTTTCATGTTTCAAAACATCTTTCCAATAGGAAGGAGACCAGAATTACACACAATATTCCAAAAGTGGCCTAACCAGTTTCCTGTATAGCCACAACATGACCTCCCAACTCCTATTCTCAAATGCTCAGACCAATAAAGGCAAGCATACCAAACGCCTTCTTCACTATCCTATATACCTGTGACTCTATGTTAGGTTACAACAGTAAGAAAGTTAATGTTGGAGCCATACAAAACTTTGGTTAGACTGCAGCTGGAGTACTGTGCGCAATTTCAGTCATCACATCACATGTGATTGCATTGGAGGGGTTGCAGATACACATTACGATGTTATCTGAGTCGGAGCATTTTAGCTATGAAGAGAAGCTGGATAGGCGTGGGTCGTTTATTCTTAGAGAGTACAGAAGGATTTGGGGGGAGCTTAATTGAGGTGTATAAGATTATGAGTATGGACAGCCTGAACAGGAAGCAACTTTTCCTCTCAAATGAAGGGTCAATAACAAGGAGGCATTATTTTAAGACGAAGGGCATTGGTTTAGAGGGGATGAGAGAAAAAAATATTTCACCCAGAGGGTGGTGCAAATCTGGAATACATTGCTTGGGAGGGTAGGAGACCTCACAACTTACGAAAAATACGCAAATGAACACGAAATATTCTAACAGTCAAGGTAATGGGCCAAATGCTGCAAATGAGATTATTACAGATCGATCTGCAGAGACTTGGGTGGGCCAAGGGGGCACTTCTATGACGTATGACTCTCAAGTCACATACATGCTCGATCAGGAAAGCATGACATACTTCCATCCTAAAAGGACATTAGAGGATCTGATTTTTTTTTAAAACAAAAGTTGACAATGGTTATGTCGTGACTATTAAACTAGCTTCCAACTGCAGATTTGATGGAATTCAACTTTCATCATCTGCCATGCTGGGATTTGAACCCATGTACTAGGATTAAGGTGAGGATCTCTACAGATGTGATGGCCTAGTGGTATTATTACTGGACTATTAATCCAGAGATCCAGGTCATGTTCTGGGGACCTGAGTTCAAATTCCACCACTGCGGATGAATTCAATAAAAATATGAAATTCAGAGTTTAATGATGACCATGAAACTGTTGCTGAGTGTTGGGAATATCCAGCTGGTTCACTCATGACTTTTAGGGAAGGAAACTGCTGACTTTACCTGACTTCTGACACACAACAATGTGCCCTCTGGGTAATTCGGTATGGGCAATAAATGCTTGTCTAGCCATTGAGCCACACCCCACGAATGAATAAAAATAATTGTTGTAAAATCCATCTGGTTCACTAGGATTTGAATCACAGCATAGTCGAGGGCTCTGGGTTACTAATTGAGTGAAATCAGCACTATGTGTAAAACTCTCAGGCCCTGAGACTACGAGCAACTAGGATTTACAATACTGGCTGTCTATGAATGTGTAGTGCCTCCCTGATCCAGCATATTGTGCTGTTCGAGGAAATCGCTTTGATAGTTTCATTATTCGTTCATTCATGTACTAACGACTGATCACATCTTAAACTGCAGAGTAAACCATGGTCCTATACTTACAGTACCATGTGACTATATACTCATTATATTTAAGTAAACAATAGCAAATATCCTTTGCAGGAACTACATCATAAGCAAATTTATCTAGAAATATAAGTCATTCTTTGCAATGTACCAAATTTTACAACTTTCCACTCGAGGCAAATCTTATGAATTAATAATAAGTCTAGGATTTGAAGTCTGTGCAGTTAATATTGCAACAAAAATTACTGATCACAGGAAAACATACCTGCTTGTTATATGGAAGATCAGTGACTGTCTTCCGTACACCATTACCAAGCACCACGACATCACAATGACGGCACCACTGAGGTTTAGAGCTGGTAGAGCTGTTCATGACTGCTCGATTGTCTGCTTTGAGTGCCACTGTGCCTGTTACAGGGGGGACAGAGCAATGCTAATTGGATAGAAAGAAAATAGCATATACAAGGCTACAGAATTAAAAACAATTTCCCATGCATTTATAATCACATTATAAATATGTTCAATTCAGTAGGGTTCATCATTTAATGTTTCTGATGAAATATGACAGATCATTACAAAACTGATACATTTCAGCATACTTCATTGTATTCAGAGAGACTGATATACACCCTCTACCCAACATATACACCCACTTGAATTAGTTTTGCTCACCGTCATTAAATTGGTGGAAAGCTAAAGGAGGAATCATTCCTGGTCTGGACTGTAGCACTTACAAATTGGAACAGGACAGTTAACCTGCCAATTGACATACACCACGCAGTACTGGTATTCACAGTTGCATAATCCATGAAAAAGTCCCAGAACCCCATAGTTAATTAACTGAACATATAACAACTAATTCCAGACAAACAGACTGGAAGACAAATACCACAACCTTTTACGTCAGCCAATTGTTTTAGGTTATTAACGGCTATATTCAGAGGAACCTAGATTATCCGAACGAAATGGGCAGGCACTATTTTGTTCAGATAATTGATTATTCGGTTAATTGGTTCAATAAGTTTCCTCTGGGGCTCGGAGTTTTCGGTGAAATCTGCTCCCCCTTTCAGGAGACACACAGCATAGCACACGCGCATGTCCCTGCATTCCACCCCCACCAAACTCGGCCATCCCTGTCCAACTCCGCCCCACCACCCCTAACTCTCTCCAACACCGCCCCCTTACCCTACCCTTGTGCACCACCATCTCTGTCCAACTCTGCCCCACCATCCGTCCCCGCCACCATTCCGGTCCAACACCACCTCCCCCATCCAACACCAGAGCTTCCCAAACTCCACTTGACCCAGGAGCAGAGTGTGAGGGGCCCTGACTGAACAAGGAGCTGATCATAGTGCGGTGTAATCTTCTTCAACACAACCTGCAGCTTCACACCGGGCGGGGGGGGGGGGGGGGGGGGGGTGATGAATCTCCAAATTGCGTGTGCGCGCACACACACACACACACACACACGTTTTACTGCAACATTTTGACAGGACAATGTTGGAGAGATTATCAGGGGAAGTGGGTTTAGGGTACACGCTTGTGCAGAACTTCATGCAAAAATTGTGTGGGGAGAGGGCGGGAGGTCAGCCATCCATCTGGAGACGTTGCCTGGGCACCCATCAGTCCAGGACTGCTGTCGGCAGCATTTCAGTAAGCCAAGTTCACTTTTAATCACTGCAAACAAAAGACGTGATCAGTGCTGGAAACATGTCTTTGCTGTAACGTTTCTATCAGGGCTTCAAGATCCCCTTTGGATAATCAGATATTCCGATAACTGATATTTGGATAATCGAGGTTCCTCTGTATTATCCTGCTTTGCAAAGTCTCCAAATATAACTAAATTTCAATGAATTGCTGGAAGTGTTAAAAATACTAAGTGGATTTTAATTTGAAGATAACATGCCTTAATACTTTAGAAACTTCAATGTTACAGAAACTCTTTCTTAAAAAGTTCATCCATCTTCCCCAGTGTGTATGTTTTCTATTAAGATACGATTGTCCCTTTTCAAATGAAATTGTTTAATAATATACATCAATATTACAAAAAAAACTTCATGACTTCTTTTCCTTAACATCACCACAGCAAAGGTCAGCAGAAATCTCTAGCCAATAGCAGGAGTAACACAGTATACAGACTTACCACTGGCAGGAATCATATATGGTAGGCTTGTAGGCCCAACAGGTCTCATAATCTTGACAGGGCCAGTAAAGCAAGGGTGGGAACCTTGAACTATCAGCGAAGGCCTGCTTTCCAAGGCTTGGGTGAATTTGTAAGCATTAATCAAAGGCATCGAAGGTGGTTCGGGTGCACTGCTGACCTCGTAACTGTTCGGAACTTTAATGCGTAGAAAGTCAGCCACTCTTGCTACAACACCATTAATATCCTAAAGTTTAAAAAAAACATATACGATGGGTTTATTAAGCAGTGTCCATACCTATGTTAGCTAATGGACATAATTTATCATTCAGAAGTCATGAAAAAATCATGTGCAACATGAGCAAAGATTGAGATATGTTTGCTGCTTCAGTATAACAGAAAGAAATTAGAACAAGATTAGCACTTTATGTTGAGAGGGGGATATTCCATTGGCTAGCAGTATTTATATAAAGCTTACCATTCCTAAAAAGCAGAAAATGATAAATATTCATACAAATATTTCACCAAATTGTATATGAAAACACTAAGTCTTACCTCAGCAGCTGACGGAGTCAGAGTAAGTGCAACAGATACAAAACCAATTTTGGGCCCATTCTGAGACTGCGTAAACTGATTTCCAAAAAACATCGCTGAACCCATATTTCCAAAGGTTGGCTCCATCTTAACCTCACTCTGTCGAGCTTCTGAACCTGAAACCAGAAAAGAACTGCACATTACTTTGAAATCTGCAGAGCCTCAAGTGTAAAAAATCTTATTACTCGAGGAGATTTTGGTGGGAGTTAGACTATGATCTAACTGACTTGCAGGTTTGAGGGGCTGAATGGTTTACTTCTCCTTGTATTTTCTATGGTGCAAGCATGCTTGATTTTTAGGTGATGCCACAAAAGGTTAGCTTGCATTTAATCATACAAATCTTCATTTGTTAGTTATCAAGAAACTTTGATTTCTCTGTGCATTTTTGAGACAAATGGGGAGGGCACAGAAGGCTAGAGATTTGCTTTAAAAATAAAACAGATGTTTACTGCATATAAGAAAAGAAACAAACAGCTATCTAAATATAAACCACAGTTTGAAAGATCTTAAATACAACAAAATAAAATGTAATCTATTCCCAACACCATATCAAATCCAAAGAAAATTAATCTTCTGTAACAAAGTTTGATTTAAGTGTTTCTTTCCAGTTCTGTGAACTGTGAAATCTTACATAATTACTCAAAAAACTGAAAGCTGAGACATCCTCAGTATTTTATTTGTAAAGACCCTTTTAAAATTTTTGATTGTGGTTTTTAACAGGAAACAAAATGCTGTAAAAACAAAGGAAAGGATTGTTGAAGGATTGCAGCACTTTTAGTAACCTGACACTCATTGCAAATATTGTTTACACAGCTGCTTGTTCAAGCAGTAGAAGCATGGATTCTGGATTAGTGGTGCTGGAAGAGCACAGCAGTTCAGGCAGCATCCAAGGAGCTTCGAAATCGACGTTTCGGGCAAAAGCCCTTGAAGCAGCCTAGTTTACAGATGGAACTCAGGGGCGTGTACAAATGGAGCTTTGGCTCACAATAGTAGCTGATTAAAATCTGTGGATTAGTGTTCTGTTATCGATGACAAAAGCCTTCTGCCTAACAACAATGATGGGATTTGCTTCTAGGCAACTGAAACGTCTTGGGGTGAGTCTTTTGACAGGAAGTATCGGAACTCTAGAAGAAAGGGAGCTGTGTTTTGCTCTGTAGCAAAAAGCATCGCAAGTCTGAAGGCAGCCAGTTTATTTCCCTTTCTGGTTACTGGAAACGGTGACTTTTAATTAATAAGACAAAGACCTTTGCCAGTCGAACTCGGCAGCATGGGAATTACTGGCGATGGAGCTGGGTCCAGTGGCTCTTCTTTCACCAGGGTGAGATCGGGATATCTGCTGATCTCCATGCCTACTACGCTTTCTGGAGATGACGAAGCTACAAAGCTGTCTGGTGAGTCACGGTCATCATCGCCACAATGCTCCTGGCCTCTGTAAGGAAAATATATTTTCCTTATATATCCTTTATATTTACCGAATACCAAACACAATGCTATTTGAAATCTTCATAATATCCACAAATTAAAAGCAAAATACTGAGTATGCTAGAGATGTGAAATGAAGTGTTAAAAAAGCTCAGCATGTCTGGTAACATCTGTGGAGAGGGGAACGCAGCTAATATTTTGAGTCCAATATGATTGAGTTTGTGCATCACTTCTGATCTTGACACCACCCAGAAGGTAAATTTTATTATGTGGGGAAAGGTATAACACAGAAATTATATAGAATACATGACCACTCCTCCCAACCAGTTCACGCTGGTATTTTTTGCTCTAATCGAATCTGTTTACATTATCAAAATCCACCATCGGAACCCTCTATCTTCTTTGCTTTGATATGCGCATCCAGTTTTAATTCAAATCTATCTATACTATTCTGTGATAGTTAGTTGCGATGAGCTCACTGCTCTTTGGGAAAAGAAGTTTCTTCCGAATACCCGCTATGGATGTCTTGGTGCATATCTAATGGTGACAGCAGCTAGTTATACTTTATTCCATAAAAGGGAACATTTACTTTGCAATTGGTGTAAAGGTGGTTCAAAGGAGGTTTACTAAGGAGTGATCCTCTAATTATAACTGAGAACCCCCCAGTTCTGGACTTGCCCACAAGAGGTAACATACTTTACACATCCACCTTGTCAAGACCATTCGAGATCTCATGCATTTCAATCATGTCACCCCTCTCGTACATGGAAAGAGTAGGTTGGGATCTTATGAGGAAAGTTTGGACAGGCTGGGCTTGTTTCCAATAAACTTTAGAACAGTGAGGGGTGACATGATTGAAATGCATGAGATCTCAAATGGCCTTGACAAGGTGGATGTGTAAAGTATGTTACCTCTTGTGGGCAAGTCCAGAACTGGGGGTTCTCAGTTATAATTAGAGGATCACTCCTTTTAGGACAGAGATGGGCATGGAGGGTTGTGCGACTTTGGAGCTCTATGCCTCAGAAGATACTTTTAAGGCAGAGGTAGGTTTAACCCTCTGCCTCAGAAGAATCAAAGGAGTAGGTACCAGGCCTTCATGAACAACTTGAGAGAAATCAGCAATAGCTCACAACAAACTGTGGTATAACCATCCATTACAGCCTAAAAGTGACAAATTTATTCAAGTACTACAATTATTACAAACAAAATGCCAAACCTCAACTCCTCATGATTATTGTGGGGTGGAGTCGGGAGGGAGGCAGGAACATCCACTGTTTTCGGTCCATGGGCCAAAGCTCTTGCCAACAGATCATCTTCAGGTCTAAAAGGCAACTGGTACTGTTTTGGTCCAAGAGCTTTGCCAACTGAAAATAGTAATTATTTATTTTTTAATTAAGAACATAATATAAAAGTCTCATTAGAATTGTATAAACAAATACTTAAGACTGCAACCGATTATAAAACAGAACATTTTAGAAGATTAGAAAACTACACAATTTTGAAAGGCAAAATCTAAAAATCGGTAGAATCAAAAATAATTAAAATAATGTGGATGACAGATTTAGGAAACTGACTATTAATGTCTTTTAATATTATTGTTTTATTAGATTTTCAGATATCTGGAGCAGGGATGGGTATCTACTAACAGAACTAGTTGAACCATAAGTTGTAACAGCAGAGTAAACCAACTGAGCCTGCTCTTCCATTCAATACAATCATGGCTGTCCACTTAGTTTTTAACTCACTTTCCTGCGCTTTTCCCATAACACCTGACCCTTACTAATTAAAATTCTGCCCACTTTGGCCTTGAATATACTTAATGACTCAGCCTCAACAGCCTTCTGCAGTAAAAAAATCCTCATCTGTTTCAAATGTGTGGCTCTTTATTCTAGATTATGCCTTCGATCAAGTCTCTCGTACAAGTCTTTCCTTGTTTATCCTTTCAAGTTCACCAAGAAACTTGTATGCTTCAATAAAGTTGCTTCTCATTCCTCTACATTCAAGTGAATGCAGATCCAAACTACTCAACCTCTCCTCAAAACAAACCTCCATACTTGGCATCAGCTTTGTGAATTTTCTCAGGAATGCCTCCAAAACCAGCCTATCTTTCCTCAGATAAGGAGCCCAAATTTCCCTTGAAACATGAGAACCCCCAAATCTCTCTGTTCTGCAATCATCTTCTATTTAAATAACATTCAGCTTTTTACTCTTCAAGCCAAAGTGAAAAACCTTACATTTTCCCATATTATATTCCATCTGCCAAATTTTTACCCACATGCTATAACCCATCCTGACCATTTGCTTTTCCACCTATATAGGCTACAGTATGTTCACTTTTTTCAACCAAGTCATAAATGTACGTTGTTTAAATAATTGTGATTCCAGCACTGATCCATGTGGCATTCCAGTAGTTACAGGTTGCCATTTTGAAAATGTCTCCCTTATCGCAATGCTGTCTGTTGGTTAGCCAATCTTCTAATCATGCTAATATATTACCTGCAACACCATAGACATCTTATTAAATAGCCTAACGTGTGCTACCTTAACAAATGTTTTCTGAAAATCCAAACACATTAAAACCACTGTCACCCCTTTAAAGTATATTACTCATTACCTCCTCTTGTCAGGAGCAATTTTCCCCTTCATGGAGCCATTTGGACTCTGCTAAATCATATTATATATTTCTGTATGCTCTGTGATTACATCCTTTATAATAGGCCAGCGTTTTCCCAATGACAAACGTTAAGCTATCTGGCCTATAGTTAGGTGCTTTTGTCTCCTTCCCTTTTAAATGATCAAATAACATTGGGAGCTTCCAATCTTCTTGAAACTTCTAGAAATCCAAGGATTCTTGGAAGATTATAACCAGTATGTCCACTATCTTTTTGTTACTTCTTTTACTAGCCGAGGATACACCAGTCCTGATGAAGGGCTCCTGCCCAAAATGTCGATTTTCCTGCTCCTCGGATGCTGCCTGACCTGCTGTGCTTTTCCAGCACCACTCTAAGCTTGACTGTGTTCTCCAGCATCTGCAGTCCTCACTTTCACCTAGGATGCACCACACCAGGCTCTCAAACTTCAGTCTGGCAAATCAAGTTCTCTCACTTTTTAATCTCGCTCATTAAGATCTTCTGCTCCAACATCCCAATTCTCCAAATTTTCTGGATCCACAAACAAACACCAATTCTGCTCTCAATTTGGCAGTTACGAAGTGAACAAGAGTTGCCAGTAGTTTTCCCATTATGTACACTTCTTAAAGTTTATTCATCAGATGCAGGCACTGCTGGCAAGGTGGGCACTTATTTTCCAGTTTTACTTGCATTTGAGAAGATGGTGCACTTTGAGTTGAGGGTCAGTCATAATGCTGTTAGATTCAGAGCTTCAAGATTTTTACACAGCAATAATGAAAGAATGCTGATATGCTTCTCAGTCTTAGAGGCAAACCTGAGAGGTAGCAATGTTCCAATGTGCTGGTTATCCTTAGCCTTTAAAGTACTAGAGGGTTTGGGTTTGGGAGAGGCTCACAGAATAAAAGGAATGGGAACAACATGCATATAACTGACACAAACAGAGGGTAGCACTGAATGGTTATTCTTCAGATTAGAAAAAAGATTATCCACTTTGGTAGCAAAAATAGGAAGGCAGATTATTATCAGAATGATGATATATTGGGAAAGAGGGAGGTGCACCAAGACCTAGGTGTTCTTATATACCAGTCTCTGAAAGTAACCATTCAGGTGCAGCAGGCAGCAAAGGAGGCCGATGGCACCTTGACCTTCATAGTTATAGGATTTGAATACAGAAGCAGGGATACTTTCTTGCAATTATTCAGAGCCTTGGTAAGACCACACCTGGAGTATTTTGTGCAGTTTTGGTATTGCATTCTGTGCTGTGCACCATTACAGGAAGGATATGAAGCTAATTGACAGTGCGCAGAAGAGACTTATAACAATGGTTCCAGGAATGAGGGACTTTATTTAAGTAGATACAATGGAAATCTGGGGCTGTTCTCCTGGGAGCAGGTAAATAGGACATTTGATACAGCTATTCAAAATAAATAAGAGTCCGGACAGAAATAAACTTTCCTTCACCTTTAACTATTTTATGATGTTGTATAGAAGGCTGGTGTCTTGTATTTGATGTGCACTACAGCCATGGTGTGGAGGCAGGTGAGAGTGTCAACGCTCGAAAGGGATGTAAGCAATGTCAATGAAGTAGACTGTCCAGGATAGGGCCAATGTCAAACACTATTCCAGCTGCACTCATTCCAGCAAGTGAAGGACATTGCATCCCACATTTCGTATGTGTATGATATTAATATACCTGATACAAGTTAAATTTTATTTTCCCTAATTCAGATTTGATGCTCATCACAATCCAGTCGGTATGACAACTATATTTTTTTTAAAAAATCATAACTATGCAGGTTTCATATTATCACGAGAAGGTGCTAAGAATAAATACTTGAAACTTCTTGTCACAAGTGTAAATCCACCTTTATCAAACAGAAATAGGAAGTTTGTTTTATAAACTCCAGTCACCTGGAGTTCAGAACAGCTTCCTCCCGACTTATGAATAGACCTCTTATATGTTAGCGTTGATCTTTCTCTGCAACTCTATCACTGTATTCTCCATTCTGTTCTATTACCTTGATATATTTGTGTAAGGTAGGATTTGTCCAGTTTGTATGCAAAACAATACCTTTCACTGTATCTCAGTACATGTGACAATAATAAATCAAATCAAATCAAAAGTTGTAAACAGGATAAAGAAGCGCTGGATTACGCATAAACAATACCTTGGACTTATTCTTTCAATTCAACTACAACACTCACACCAAAATAATTCTGATATCCAACCTGAATAAATTTGGAAGCAAGTAAAGTTTCCTACCGTCATGATGTCCTGGTTTTCCAGAGAGCTCATCAGTGGTAGCAAAGCCATTCACTAGTTTCTGGCGAGCCACAGGTGGTGGGGTAGGAGGCAAGGAAGCCGGTGGGGTGGGGGGATTGCTCAAGTTGCTCTGCTGTGCCAAACAAAAATGAATTGCTGCAGGTTTATTTGTACAAAGGGGCTGCTTTATGCAATCCTCCACTTGTGCATAGACAAACACACAGATCTCTTCTAAATGTTCAAAGCATGCAAGTGCTTGCAAACAAGCTCATCAGAGACAATATTTGTTTTTCATATGAACACAAACTAGTAAACACTGCAGATCAGGTGACCTGCAGCTTTTTCATCTTGGCCTCAGGCACCACAGCTAAAGCCATGAGACTCCTGTTACTTTTATTCCCTGTTACTTTGTGTCAAAGCTGTTATGATTACTGAAATGTTTACATTACGTAGACGAGTGAAATCAAATATCACACCAATTTTCCACTCATGGAAAACATAAAAGCACCAACTACTTTTGATTTGGCAAAAGCTGGTCTCAGCTCAGTGAATTGTTGCTCTGATACTGCCACTGTCTAATACAATGTAATTTGTAATGCTCTCAGAATCAAGATTGAGAAGCAAACCCACTTTTCACAAGCAGAACATTGGCTGTTAAAAATTTTTGAATCTTGGAAGCAAATGATATTGCGTCGGAAATGATCTCGTCGGAGAGGGGAATGTAAATTTGAAACAATGTGTAAACAAATATTAAGTAACACGTTTATATATTAAAAGTTATTTCCAAACAGAATGTGATTTATATTTTATGGATGCATGCAACTTTGATATCTTGTGGTTACATAGAAGATTAAAAAAAAGTGAGGGATATGTAAACAAACAACAGAAATCAGAATAATCAAAACATTAAAACATGGAAAAAGATTATTAATGAATGACAGCTGGAATATTTATTGATATACATATCACAAAAGCAGAGTTATTATCTTGCAATGTCTTCAGTAGTTGACAATCTGGATTTTGTCCTCTCAATTTCTCTGCTTAACTTTAAAAAGGCATTTTTAAATCCATTTCCTCAATTCAAATATTCAGTCAGTTCTCTAAAATTGCTGATAAAGCTCATGATTTGGACTGGTACAAAGTTAAAAATCACACATCACAGGTTATAGTCCAACAGCTTTAGTTGGAAACACACTAGCTTTCCGAGCGCCGCTCCTTCATCAGGTGGTTGTACCTGATCAAGCTCGGTACCGTTCCTTTCTTCCACAGTGAAGCAACTTCTGACATGTTTCTGCATTGAAGAGACTACACAAATGCTACAGTTACAGTTTAGGAACAATGTCTTCAGTTTTAAAAGCCTGTTTGGTCATTAAGCTACATCAACCACAGCTCCTTTCCATTACCTGTCAAGTTCTCAAAGAAACAATTAAGTTCAATTCCTTGCATCTACTTTTAAAAAAACAAGTACAGTGATACTTTCTAATCCTTTATTTTCTTTCCAAGCGAAATGGCTTACTTACTTTAACTGTTCCTGTTCCTTCAATTATTTGAAAGACGATTTCCTCCCTAAATAAATGTAGCTGCTTTGCTCTATTCTTTGACAATACCTAAGCCTTCGGCAATTTAGAGTCAGGCTGTTTACTCTTTTCTCAATTCATAATAATGTTGGTAAAGTCAACCCAACATTGCTCAATTAACTGCAGAATTGACCCTACCAACCATAAGATTTGAAGTGCAGATCCTTGTGCAATGCCATAGATGACTTATTCTGCAAAATATCTCAGTGACTAATATTCATTGACGTTAAGCCAATTTGTCATCTAGAATATGTTAATAATTGGCAAAATTTTGAACTGTCCTAATGTCAGGAAAGTAGAAATTCAAGTAAATAGTGTGCACTGGATTACAGTCATACATCAGTGTAATATGTCAAAATTTGTAGATGACACAAAGCTGGGTGGAAGCTGTGAGGCAGACAGAAATGTTGCAATGTGATTTGAAAGGCTGAAAGATGGACAAATCCATGTCAGATGCAGTATAAATATGGATAAATGTGAGGTTATACACATTTAGTGCAAAAACAGGAAGGCAGATTATTATTTAAATGGCCGAACATTCAGTGGGAAAATGTTCAATGAGATCTGAGTGTCCTTGTGCAACAGTCATTGAAAGTAAGTGTACAGCAGACAGCAAAGGCGACAAACTGTATGTTAGTCTTCACAGCAAGAGGTTTTGACTATGGGAACAAGGATGTCTTGTTGCAATTATACAGGGCATCAGTGAGGCTTTAACTGGAATGCGTGCAGTTTCATCCCCTTACCTGAGGAAGGATGTTGTTGCTATTGAGGGAATGCAGCGAATTGACAGTAGGACTCAGATATAAGGAGAGATCGAGTCTCTTAGCATTATATTCGCTGGAGTTTAGAACAATGAGGGGAGATCTCTTGAAAACTGTGAAGTTCATATAGGACAGACAGACGAGATGCGGAAAAGATGTTCCCAATGGTAGGCGAGTCCAGAATCAGGAATAATAGTTGAAGGATAAAGTTGAAGGCAAACCTTTTAGGACTGAGGTGAGGAGAAATTTCTTCACTTAGAGGATGGAATTCACTACCACGGAAAGTGGCTAAGGCTAAAACATTATTAGTTTTCAAGGAGGAGATTATAGCTCTTGTGGCTATAAGGATCAAGGGATACGGGGTATTCAGCTCAATGATCAGCCACGATCATATTTAATAGTGGACCTGCTCCTATCTTCTATGGTAATGAACTTTTTAAGTTATTCCAGTAAATTCCTGATCAGTGAATCTAAGCTGAATGTTTTCTATGGTACTGTTACTCTCTTAACTTTAAGTGACAGGTTTCCACAGATTACCACTAGCTAGACCGGCTGGTTTCTGAAGATTAAGCACTCTTAATTACAAATTAAGAGTAATAACACGAATATATTAACTAAACAGGAATATTTTTAATATCAGGGCTGTAAAAGTGTAAACAGATTACTACACAGGTGGTGAAACAAGAAACCTGAATGGATTTGCAAAAATATGCCTGTTAGGTACTTGTTAACTAACGGGATTCTGGCTTATTCAAGAAATGCAAAAATATGGGCTACATGAACCAATGGAAGTTACAGAAACTCACATATTCTCTCCATGATCACTCTGATTGTCAAAATGGTGACACTTGTGCTTAAGATTATTTTCAGTCCTTAATTATACTACTGACAGAACATAACACACAGTTTCATTTGTTTTTAACTAATACATAACATACCTTGTAAATCAACTGAGAGTAGTAATCTGGAACACTGTCAAGAACAGCACTGCCAAACGATCCCGTGAGTAAATTATCACCATTCAACTGTCCACTACCGTAAGGAGGGAAGTATGCAAAATTCACACCGATAGTTGGTTCCAATAGGGGGAGAAGAGTCAATTGCTGGTGATAAAAGAAATTGAACTGTAAGCCAAACATTGCTACGCTCCAGTCATTCCTTCACAAAAATATTTGTACCAATATAATGTCATTTTTATTATACACGTCTTGCTGAAGATCAGCGTTTCTCTTTGTTGGTTTTTCTTACTTGAATAACCCAAATTATTTATCAGCTCGACTCAATGCAAACACTGCCTCATTTTTAAAATAGCTTTTTCTGTTGATATGGATAAAATGAAATATTACAAAACAACTTAAAATTTGTTTGGCCTTTCAAAGTAGAGTTGCAAGCCGTTAGGATAGCAAAAGCGGCGTTTGGTATGTTTTCCTTTATTGGATAGAGCATTGAATTTGGGGTTGGGAGGTCATGTTGTGGCTGCTCAGACATTGGCTAGGCCACTTTTGGAATATTGTGTACAATTCAGGTCTCCCTCCTATTGGAAGAATGTTGTGAAACTTGAAAGCATGTTACCAGGGTTGGAGGATTTGAGCTACAGGGAGTGGCTGAATAGGCTGGGGCTGTTTTCCCTGGAACGTCAGAGGATGAGAGGTCATAGAGGTTTATAAAAATCAAGAGGGACATGGATAGGGCAGATAGACAAGGTCTTTTCTCTGGGTGAGGGAGTCCAGAACTAGAGGGGAAAATTTAAAAGGGACTTAAGGGCCAACTTTTTCCACAGAGAGGGTGGTGCATGTATGGAAAGAGCTGCCAGAGGAAGTGGTGGAGGCTGGTACAATTACAACATTCAATAGGTATCTGGATGGATATGAGTAGGAAGGGTTTAGAGGGATATGGGCCAAGATTAGGTTAGGATATCTGGTCGACATGGATGAAGGGTCTATTTCTGTGCTGTACATCTCAATGATTCTATGACCATAAATTGTTAATAAAGGTTCAATTAGAAGATTAGAATCCCTACAGTATGGAAACAGGCCCTTCCGTCCAACAAGTCCACATCGACTTTCCGAAGAGTAACCCACCCAGACCCATCCCCCTACCCTATATTTACACCTGACTAATGCACCCGAATTGTCTTTTGATCATGCACATCAATTTTTTTTTGCGGATTGTATTAACCTTTGCAGTGATTCACTTCAAGTTTTCCACTAGATAGTAAAAATGGTGCCAAATAACAGCAAATACAGAACCACAGCAATTCAAGTGGTATTAGAAAATTCGGAAATAGTGAGGACTGCAGATGTTGGGAAGTCAAACTCGATAAAATGTGAAGCTGGAGAAAGCACAGCAGGTCAAGTAGCATCAGAGGAGCAGTAGAGTTGATGTTTTGGGCAGAATCCTTCATCAGCAATTAGAAAATTTGCCAATGATATTGTCCACAAAATCATAACTTTGGGAGAAGAAAAAAATCAGAAACTTGTTCTATTGCACAAGCTAAAAGGTCAGAGATTCCAAATACCTTGTCATAGGGAACATACCAGTTTGCTATTTGAAACGTTCCCAAGAAAAGTTTCAATGTTGAAAAGTACTGCAAAGTGGGGTCGGTGGGAATGTGAATTTGAAGCTACAATCAGATCAGCCATGATTTTGTTAAATGGCCCAATCCTGTTCCTTGTACATATACTCGTTGGATAGATGATGTGGTGGTGCTTGGTGTTGAACTGGGTGGACAAAGTTAGAAGTCACATGTTACCAGGTTATAGTTCAACAGGTTTATTTCAAATAGTCAGCTTTTGCAGCGCTGCTCCTTTCGGAACACAGGCTCCTTCACCTGATGATTTCAAATAAACCTGTCGGACTATAACCTGGTGCCATGTTACTTCTGATGGTGTTGGATATAGTTTGAGTACCTTGAAACACCAAACATGGAAAATAAAGATAACTGAAAGAGGTTCAAATAATCAAATAATTCCCAAATATTTGTTGACACAGAACCAAGACCAAAATTAATTGATAACACAGATTTCAGGTTGATTAGCCATTCTGCTCTACATGCACAGTTTTTTTTTAAATGACAGAGGGCTAAAAGGGCTGGAGATAATTGGGCTAGTGCGCATGGACAATTACAAAAACAAAACGATTGTATCTCGGTACATGTGACAACAGTAAATCAATGAAAAGTGTCGTTTTGGGTGGTATACAGGCAGAACGTACCATACAAAGTGCATCAGGGTAGCAGAGTAGAGTGTTACAGCTGCAGAGAATATGCAGACAGAGAAATCAGTATTGACACGAGAAGTCTGATCAATAGAAGTCTGATAACAGCAAGGAAGATGCTGTTCTTGAATCTATTCACACTTATATTCAAACACACTTCTAGTCTTAGTCTCTGCAGTACTTGATATGATTTACATTAATTATATGGATGTCATCATGCTAGTTCTTATCAACTTTCTTCAATATGAATTTTCCTACCCATATTTATGATGGAATTGCTTACCTGTTTTAACTGGTTCATTAGCACATCTGTATTGGGGTAGATTGCTTGTCTGTCCTCCTCATCTTTTTTACGTTTCTTATAGCGTGACACAGCCTTCTCAGCTGTTTTCTGTGATCTCTTGTTTTTTGGTCGTTTCTTTTCTTCCTCTGAATCCTTCCTCAGCAACTGATTCACCTTTCCATCAAAGTTAAAACCACTTGGTGGACTCTGTATTCCAACACATAACAGATATTTCAAGTGCGAAGCAATTTATCATGTCAAAAACACTGAAGTTCTGTGACAAAGGTTTACCACTGACCCTCACCAAACCTCTGTACTTCAATAAATCTTACTTTGAATAACAGAGACTTGCACAGAATGACATTCAATGGCTCAATGCAGCTGAGCCCATTGTTTGTTAAAACTGGACCCGTACTATCCGTTTCATTTTTTTTGGTGTAAAAATACCCAGTAAGCCAAAGAACAATAAAGTCAGTCAGTTCTAACACTAACTTAACACACTCAAAGTCAAATAGAAACAGACCATCTTCTAATGCTTTTCACTAATGTTTCTTTTCCTTCCAAATGCACTTAAACTAAAAGTAAAAATTCATTAGCAGCTTGAATATTTGGAGACACCTGCATTGATATGAAAGTGATGCATAAGATTTGTGTCTCTATTCAAATTATTCAGTTTCAAACTTTAATTTTGCAAGAATTCTCAAATAAATCAATTCACTTAAGAACCCTCCAATGATGCTTGAAGCTAAACAAAGTAATCAGACTGGAACTCAGCTGGTGTGAAGTTTAAACTCTGGCATGGACCTGTCGCGTGATCTCAGTGATGTAAATTCTGGCAGCACAAGTAATATTCTATATAATTTTGACATAATATGAATTTGGTTTTATTAACTAATTCATTAGACTTCCAATTAAATTCTACAAAATAACTGTTGAGGGGAATTTTTGACATTAAAATCAATTTTTCCCTGCATTTGACATTCATCACAATTTTATGTTTAAGAACTTGCTTTAGATTCCCTTTCATCAGATCTTAGCTTTGTGTCATCTGCAAAATTGAAGTGGGAGGGTGAACTGTGAGGAGGATAGAGAGATGTTTCAGTGTGGTTTAGAAGAGTTGATTAAGTGGGAAAATGCTTGGCAGGTGAAGTATAATGTGAATTAATGTGAAGTTATTCACTTTGGTAGCAAAATCAGGAAGGCAGATTATCTGAATTGAAAAAGGGGGAGGTGGTTTGAGACCTGGACGCCCTTGAACACCAGTTGTCGAAATAATACAACAACCAAAAAGAACAGTGGATGCTGTAAATCAGAAACAAAATCAGAAATTGCTGGAGAAGCTTAGCAAATCTGGCAGCATCTGTGGACAGAAATCAAGAGTTAACATTTCGGGTCCACATAGCCTTTGTAGCAAGAGGATTCCTGTACAGGAGCAGATGCAATTGTACAGGGCCTCAGTGAGACCACACCTGGGGTACTATGTACAGATTTAGTCTCCATATCTGAGGAAGGATTATGTTCTGGCTATGAAGGGAGTACAACGAAAGTTTACCAGACTGATTCCTGGAACGGCAGGACAGGTGTAGGAAGAAAGCCCTTCCTAATGAAGGACTTATGGCCGAAATGTCGATTCTCCTGCCCCTCAAATGCTGCATGACCTGCTGTGCTTTTCCAACACCACACTCTCGACTCTGATCTCCAGCATCTGCAGTCCTCATTTTCCCCTTGCCCTAGATGGTGCCTTGAGCATTGTTGGAGCTGCATTCTTCCAGCTCAGTTGGGAGTATTCCATCTTGGTCCTGGCTGTGCCATGCAGATGATGGACAGGCTGTAATAAGTCAGGAGGTGAGTTACTCACTGCAGGATGAGCTGAAAATGTGTTGCTGGAACAGCGCAGCAGGTCAGGCAGTATCCAGGGAACAGGAGAATCGACATTTCGGGCATAAGCCCTTCCTAGTCTCTGACCATGCTCTTGTAGCTACTGTATTTATTATGGCGAGACCAGTTGAGTTTCTGGACAATGGTAATCCCTGTGATGTTGATAGTCAGGATTTCAGTAATGGTAACACCATTGAATTTCAAGAGGTGGTGATCAGATTGTCTCTTATTGGAGATGGTCACTGCTGGCCTTTGTGTGGGGAAAATATCACTTGCCACTTTTCTGCCCAAGCCTGGATATTGTCCAGGTCTTATTGCATTTGAACAGGGACTGTTTCAGATTGATTTAGTTCTTAGGGCTAAAGAGATCAGAGGGTAAAGGGAGCAAGCAGGAACAGAGTATTCACAGAAAGCCTGTGTCCAGTGGCATTCCACAGGGTTTAGTGCTGAGGCACTTGCTGTTTGCGGTATATATAAACAATTTAGATGTGAATGCAGGAGAACTAAATCAGTAAAATTGTGGATGATACAACATTGATGAGGTGGTAAATAGTGAGGAGGATAACCTTCAATTAAAAGAGGACATAGATGAGCTGGTCAGTAAGGCTGATAAGTGGCAAATGGAGTTCAATACAGACAAGCATGAGGAACAGTGAAGCACTGAAGACCAGAGAGGCCTTGACGTGCACATACACCGGTTCGTTAAGATAACAAGGCTGTAGATGAAGGCAGTATGGTGACTTGTGATAAACTTGCCTTTATTAGCTAATGTACAGAGTTTAAGAGCAGGGAGGTTATGCTGAAACTGCATAAAAAGTTGGTTAGGCCACAATGAATGTATTGCATGCAGTTCTGGAGGCCACATTACAGAAGGGATGTGATTGCACTGGATCGGGTGCAGAGGAGATTTAGCAGGATGTTGCCTGGACTGGAGAGTTTTAGTTTTGAAGAGAGATCGGATAGATTGGTGTTGGTTTCACCAGGGCAAAGGAGACTGAGGGAGGTCATGATTGAGATATATAAAATTATGAGGGGACATAGACAGCAGAGACAAGAAGAAACATTTCCCCTTGATGGAGGATCAATGACGAGAGAACATAGATTTAAGTTAAGGGGCAGGAGGTTCTGATGAGATGGGAGGCAAAGATTTTTACCCAGAGAGTGGTCAAGGAAGAAAATCTCAAAATTTCTGTCATTTTTGGATGTGCATTTGCAAAGACAAAGCCTTGGGCCATGTGTAGAGTAGATATGTGGTTGTTTTTGACTGGCACAAACTCATTGGTTGAAGGAACTTTTTCAGTGCTGTAGACCTTTATGACAATGATCAGTCACTGTCACACTGAATGGTGGAGCAGACACTAAGGATTGAATGGCCAACTCCTGCCCCTATTTTCTATGATTCTAATGACTGTAAAGTACAAAACTCCAACTTGCCTCAATAGTACGATTAGTGCGAATGCACTTTGTACAAGTTGCTGATATAAATTCATACCATTTTGTCACCCACAACAGAACATTAAAACACACTTAAAGAATAACCGGCATCAATTGATCACCTACTTAACTTCTATTCTTGAGGCAGGTTATCTTGTACTCATCAGTAACAGACATGCAGTGGAAGTACACATGCTGCCAGATAAGGTGTCATGTACCTAGGTCATTCTGTGTTATTCTATCTATTTCTTAGAACACCATTATATCATGTACCAAAGTTTCCAGTTGCACCTCTTAGCGAGTCTTGGTACCAGTTTGGAGTTTTTTTTTGCTGAGGCGGAATTAAACTTATGAAGTTTTACCCTTACTTATGATGGGCGGCACAGTGGCTAGCACTGCTGCCTCACAGCGCCAGAGACCCGGGTTCAATTCCCACCTCAGGCGACGGTCTGTGTGGAGTTTGCACATTCTCCCTGTGTCTACGTGGGTTTCCTCCAGGTGCTCTGGTTTCCTCCCACAGTCCAAAAATGTGCAGGTCAGGTGAACTGGCCATGCTAAATTGTCCATAGTGTTAGGTGAAGGGGTAAATGTAGGGGAATGGGTCTGAGTGGGTTGCGCTTCAGCGGGTCGGTGTGGACTTGTTGGGCTGAAGGGCTTGTTTCCACACTAAGTAATCTAATCTACCCATGCCAGCTCTTACAAAGAGCTGCCCAATCATATGTTGAAGAGAATCTAGGTTGACACAACCAGCTATGTGGACAGGCACATGTTTTGAAGGGAAAAGTGGAGTCTCCATAATCTTGGAGCTAACTGTGGTTAATGAGTGGTGGTTAATCTAAGGGTTACCATATCTCAGAGGAGAGCTGAGTTTAAGGAGGCAAAGCCTTTACAGCAATTCAACCGATGGTCATTGAACCTGCGTTATTGGTGCCAATCTGCATCGTAAACCAGCTGTCTAACTCTGTTGCTAATTCATTCTAATCTTACTTAAGTAACATTGCTCTCTTTCCCGATTTGGTTTGTATAAGTAGTAAATTACAATTGAAACATTCACTGTGGTTGACAATCCATTTATTCAGTACAATGGTGGATGTCATCAGGAAAGAAAATACTCAAAATGAATCCATTTCCTATTGCTGAAGTCACTGCAAAAGGACATTATCCAAATTAACCTATATTCATTTTTGTCTAAAAGGTACTGGCTGACACAAACCAACACAAGATCAGGAAAGACTACACAGTCAGTCTGGCAGTTCTGAAAAGGATCAAATTCAATATCCTCTGTATTAAAATAGCTAAACCTAAACTGTCATTCTCTGCCTTAAATTCGATCTTATCCAGCATCATAGGAAGATGGTAGCATCGTGGTACTGCAGCTAGACTAGTTATCTAGGAGACCCCAAGCTAACGGTCCAGGGACATGGGTTTAAATCAGTAGCTAAGAATAAAGCTACTCTTTGAAATAGTGTCCACGAGAACTATCAATTCATGTGAAAATCCACTGGATTCAACCAAGTGCTTTCATCCTTATCAGAAAAGGCCTTCATGCGATTCCAGACCCATAGCAATATGGTTGACTGTTAAAGCTGTGCACTGAAATGGCCTCAGCAAGCCATTCAGTTCAAGGGCATTTATAGACAAGCAACAAATACTGAGCTTGCCAGCAATGACCCCATCCCAACAGAGGGAAAAATGTCTTTGGTTGCTGCATGCTTTTGTACTATTCAAAGTTTAGGACCAGATGTTAATTTTGCCACAACAAATCATCTTATTTATTCCTGCCTGTGGAAGAAAAAAAATGTGTATGATTTAAGGAGTTGTTTGGATAATTTTCAAATCTCTAGCCTAAGGCTAGCTGATAAGTACAAATAACAATTTTTAAAAAATGAATTGCAGCAGATGGGAGTTAAATACAGATGCCAGCCGTGATAAAACTGAACAGCAGAACAGATTTCAGAGGCTGAATGGCCTATTCCTGCTACTATCCCATTCATAGTTTATTTCAAAACTTAAACTTCTAATCGTAATACATCACTATCAGCAGTGATCTGCAATGATGTTTCTTGTGAGCTTGAGGATCGTTTAAAAGTGCAAGATACATTTTCATAATGGTACCTTGCATAATGGTAGCCAGTGGATATCATATGTTATACCAAAGCAAATATTTGATTTACCTACAAATTTAGATGTCATAGGTTTTTGAAGGAAGTGACTGAAATCTTCAAAAGAAAAACACATTTTTAGTGGTAGCTTGAGAAAGCTACCTCTAATTATGTGTTGCTTTACAGAATACCTTATAACAATAAAAAAATTGAACTGAATTTCAGAAATATACATTTCTCAATGTTCTGCGAAGGCAATGGCCCTGTGGCATTCTTGCTGGATTGTTGATTCAGAGGTCCTAAAAGTGTTCTGACAACCTGGGTTTGAAACCTGGCACAACAGATACTGGAATTTGAATTCAATAGAAGCTGGAATCAAGAGTCTAACAATGACAATGAATCCATTGTTCAAAGTCAGAAAAACCCATCTAGTTCCCTAATATCATTTAGGGAAGGAATTGTCAACCCTAACATTTTGATTCTAGTTGACTCCATCTTTACCTGCTCTGGCCTATGCTGTGGATCAAGAGTCACACGATGTGGCTGACTCTTAACTACCCTCCAGACATTTAGGGATGCACAATAAATGTTGGCCTAGCCAACGGTCCCCTTATTCCATAGATGATTAAAAAAAACCGCAACTCTCCACACTATCCCAAAAACTAAGGTCTCGCAATCAATTAGTGTATAAAAAGCATAACACAATCAGCCGTACCTGCCCCTCAAATGGACTTTGTTTCTTTAATTTGCTTTCCAAACACGATTCACCTTCGGATTTTTCTTCTGCTATTTGGTGGGGAGGCAATGGAGCATTCTTATTTTTCAGTAGATGTTTCAAAAGTTCATTTCCTGATTCTGGTTTTGATCCTGACACATTTGTTCCTGCAGCTGGACTCTGTGTTGAAACAGCAGGCTGTTGCAAACTGACTTTTCCTTCTACCTTTACTGAATTCTGTGTTTCTACCTTGGACTGAGCATTATCATGGCAATGTGTGGTTTCTGCCTGTTCCACTTTCACAGCGTTTGTCTGAGCGTCTTCATTTGATGGACTGTGACCTGTTTCAGATGGCAGACCAATCTGTTGTATCATAAGTCTGTGTGGTGCACTAGTACTGGAAGAAAGTTGCCGTTCAAGTTCAGATGGAGGCTGGTGGTCATTTGAGTTGTCAACCAATTGGTTTACCTCTTCATTCTCCTGTTCACCCTGATTAAACCCAAACTCCCCAGGCAGATTAACCGATGGGTTAGAAGCAGAGTCAGAAATAGTAGGTGTAGCTGGTGCAGTGATATCAGAATGAGGAGTAGATGGTGTCTTGACTGAGTCACTGTCATCGTCTTTCTTCTTCTTTCTGCTTCTTCTCTTCTTCCCTTTCTCCTCTGGTATGATATTGGAATAAAGTTGAATGAGAGATTGACCTGGGCCTGGGTAATTGCCTGGCAGTTGCATTCCATTATCTGGGCCAAATGAAGGTCCATCACTATTTCCTTGAGAGCCTGCAGGGACACATGGCCCAAAGGGAGCTCTTAGCTGGTTTTGTTGAAAGCCAAGTCCAGATTGTACCTGATTCATAGGATGGGTAGGTGGGCATCCACCTGGGAGAGTATGAGCCTCAGGCACAAATCCTGGTGCCCCCACTGGTCTACGGTCATTGCACTGCATCAAAGGTGTTTGAGGTGGTGAGTTTATGAACTGTGGAAATAGATTCTGTTGCTGGTGAGGAACAAGTCCCATCTGCTGAACTTGCTGCTGTTGAGGCCTTTGAGACTGCATAAAATCACAAAGCAAATCAGAATTAAAATATGGCATTTGAGAGAGCGCGGATGTGTTTAAAGCTGCCATGCCTTGCTGTTGCTCCATTTCCATCCTCTTCTGCATAGCACGATGGCGTTCCACTTCCTTCATGAGCTGGATTCTCTGCCTTTCTTGTTGCTCTCGTAAACGCTCCCTACGTTCCCGTTCCTGAAAGGTTTCACTGAATGGGTTGTTGTCATCAAATTCAACTCGTGGTGGTACATTGGACTGTTGATTTGTTGTGACTGTTGCTGCTTGAGTAGATTGCGTGCTTGTCACTGGCAGCTGAGGTGGTGCAGGGTGTTGCATCCTTGGAGTACTCACGGACATGTGAGGAGGCGCAGTTGCATTAGGATTGCAAGGTTGCCATTGAGGAGCATTAGTCATTCTGGGAGTATTTGGCTGGGTTGGAACAGGTGGCTGAAGTTGTTGCTGGGGTTGTTGCTGTGGCATTATTGAGAAACTCTGTTGATTTACTGAAGATGGCGCTCCACCTTGGACTGAGGGCGGCTGGACTGATCCAGTCGGCATCATGGTAGGTGATGGCATTGCACATTGATGCTGCTGCTTTAGACGATATTCCTCCATCAGTTCTGAATGTTCCTTTTGTTGTTTTCGAATCTGAAAAGTAAAATTTTATGCATCTAAAATCAAATCAACATGGTAATTGTTCAAACACTAGACTAGTCTGAGCTTCAATGGCTCTTGCTAATTGAAATCGTGAGTAGGTGTATCACATAGTCCAGGAAGTCTCAGCTGAGCTTACAATGTAAGGAACTATAAATAATCTCAGCATGAGTTGAGTAAGTTTGGCCAGTATGCCAACTCCCACCATTGTCTCCATGAGAGGTGGACCTATGTATGAAGCTGAGTACAGGATTAAGCCTGCTGTGTTGGGACAGCTTGCTGACACTTAGCACATCTGATGACTTAAAATATCCCAAGCTGTAATACTGGGCTGAAGAATGGAAGATTACCTGTTCCAACTGCTTCTGCACCATACTCTGCTGCTCAGTTACATGCTTAAGTTGTTCTGCGTCTTCTTCTGGAAACTCTCGTCCAGCCTTTTTGGCAGTACGCTGCTTAGCAGAGAGTGCCTTCTTAGATTTTCGGTGTGTCCCAATTTGTTCCTCAAGATACTTCTGCTGTATTTGGAGAAGCTGTTGGGTATCCTGCAGCCATTTCTCATACTGTTTCTTCTGTGCATTATCTGAAAGACAGTGTTTGTATTTACTTATTTGCTTTACTTGTCCATTTCTGACACTTTACCAGAAAAGGAAGAAAAATGCTTGCATTTACTACAATGCCTTTCAATCACAGAACATCGCAATGGGCTTTGTAGTCAATGAAATACTTCTGAACTGTAGTAGTTCTTAGAAGTCATGGGAAATATCGACTAATTTGGACACAGCAAGCTAGGACAAACATAAATGTGGTAACAATCAGATTTTGGTGATGGTTGGGGAATAGGCAACGGCGAAGATAACTTTTGATTTTTTAAAATTACAAAAGGGCCAAGGGATCTTTTATATTATTTCATTAAGGAAAATACATTAATGCAAATATCTAAGGAGCCAAACAGAAATGTTCAATTAAGTAGATAAGTAAATTTAACAAGCTTAGAAAAGGATGCAGAAAAGATTTACAGGCACTGGCGAGTTTGAGCTAGAAGTTGAGGCTGGATAAACTGGCACTTTCTTACTGGAATGTAGGAGGTTGAGGGGTGACCGTACTCGGGTTTATAAAATCATAAAGGGGCAAAGATAAGGTGAAATGCAAAAGTCTTTGGAGAGTTGGGTTGGGAGTTCAAAACTGGACAGCATAATTTTAAGGTGAGAGGAGAAAGAATTAAAAGGGACCCGAGGGTCAACATTTTCACATAAGAGGGTGATTCATATGCGGAATGAACTGCCAGACAAACTGGTAGATGCAGGTACAGTTGCAACATTTAAAAGACATTTGGAGAGGTACATGAATAGGAAAGGTTTAGAAGGATATGGGCTAAACGAAGGCAAATGGGACTAGTCTAGTTTGGAAAAACTGGTTTGCGTGGACAAGTTGTACCGAAGAGTCTATTTCCTTGCTGAATGATTCTGTGACTCTATAGCTACACTTTTTAAAATTAAAAAAGTTACTTACTCATAAAACCTGGACCAAAAGATGGAGGATTTGGTCGTAACATTTGAGGTGGCAAATTCCCATCCTGAAATTAAATTTAATCAAAGAATATTTCATGATTTTCTAAACCAGAAAAAAAAATTAATTACCACTCAAAGAATTGCTGATCTAAGATAGAATATTAACTTTTGTTTTTGAAGTGATACTGTCATGGAGAATGGAGCAACTAGATCATGACTGCAAAGCTTTGTTTAAATCTTAAACCAGTCAGGTTGACTTTGATTAGTCAAGGCACTGCCTTGGATGAACCAGAGAATATTGTCACTGATTTGGTTGGGATGAAACAGGTAGAAAGTGTGTTCCAGCAACAAGATGGTAGTAGAGTAGCAGTGCAGTGTGTGGGTTCCTGCTCGGAGCTTGCCTGCTTTGATTTTTTTTCTTCCTTCACAGCCTTTTCTTACTTTAATCTACGTACCTTCTGTGAGAGATCGAGCTAGCACAGGGGACAGCAAGAGAGCGAGCCAGTGTGGGGGACACTGTGTGCGCGCGCAGAGGACAGTGAGAAAGGTAGAGTCACAGCAACAGGGTGAGATGCTCTTAAGAAGGACAGGGTGGGTCAAATGGCCGGTTTCTACACTGTAGGAATTCTATAATTCTACCTTTGTACTCAAGATGGTACTGGCAGCATTGTACACTTTTTAATGTACTCCTGTATCCCTGTGCTGGAGTACACATGAATATAAAATCTAGTTCTAAATTCTGTCTTCAAAGAATAGGGCCATGTGTATAAATGTATGTAGCTTTCACATGTACAAGTGTGTCACAGAGTCCAATTAACGATGCTCAGTTAGCTGTAAGCATAATTCTTCAAGAAGGATAACACAAAGAAATAACATTATTCCAAGAACCCATAAGTTCTTTTCAAGTATACTTACTCAAGAGGGGAAAATGAAAAATACGAGGTTACGTTAAATGGGATGAAACAAATAGAATACACAGAAAAAATATAAGCACACATATAATGGCCTGAATGTATGATTTCTGTATTGTTAAGACTGAGATTCTTTGGAGTGGATAGAAGGCAAATCACAGATAAGATCTAGCAGGTTATTTCAGTTTGTCGAATGAAATAATTACCTGGCCAACTCCTTGAAGAATGGGATTCTGTCCATTGTCAACACTCTGTGTACTAGACGCTTGCTGACTCACAAATGGAAATCTTTAAAACATAAAGAATAAATGCAGTTAGAAATACTGATTGATTTCTTCAAGCAAACTTTAACTTGAAAGTGAAAGGTAACTATAATCATTCCCCATAGTCTTCAGACATAAAGTATTTTCCTGGTTTCAACATCTATAAAATAAAAAAAATCTGTAAAGAACGTGGTAAATATGATTTTGCACCACGTGCCACAAACATGGACTTTTGACAGTCCAGAAACTCCCAATGTGCATTGTGACAGTGGAGCGAATTTTCAATCTATAAGAAATTAGTCATGCCCAAATTTTGTTTATTTGCTGCACACACCTCAAACTACATCAAGTGTTGAAGAATTAATGAATCCTCCAAATAACCACAGCTGAACCGGTTTGGGTTTCAATCAGTAATTCACTTCCCACTTTGCAAACTAACATCATATCCATACAATCCTTTGAATTAGGAGCAAGAAGAGGCCATATGGCTGAGGATCCTGGAATTGTATTCATTAGAATTTAGAAGGTTGAGGGGAGATCTAACAGAAACTTACAAGATGATGCATGGCTTAGAAAGGGTGGACGTTGGGAATTTGTTTCCGTTAGGTGGGGAGACTCGGACCTGTGGGCACAGTCTTAGAATTAGAAGGGGTCAATTTAGAACGGAAATGAGGAGACATTTCTTCAGCTAGAGAGCGGTGGGCCTGTGGAATTCATTGCTACAGAACGCAGTGGAGGCCGGGATGTTAAATGTCTTCAAGGCAGTGATTGATAAATCTTGATCTTCCAAGAAATTAAGGGCTACGGGGAGAGTGTGGGTAGGTGGAGTTGAAATGCCCATCAACCATGATTACATGGCGGAATGAACCCAATAGGCCGAATGATTTGACAATCGGACAATTTCAATACCATGAGACAGGAAACATAAAAGTGGAGCAACTACTTGAAGTCTACATTTGGAAAGTGAAAAAAGTTACAACTTTTAAGAAACATCTGAATGAGCACATTAAATGCCAGGGCATGGTAGACTTTAGACTAAGTGCAGGTAAATGGCATTAGTGTAGTTTGGTGCTTGGCATATACACAGTGGACCAAGCCGCTTATTCCTTAGCTGTAATGACCATAACTCTAGTATAGGGTTAATTCACCATATAATTGTATATCAATGTTAAGAAAACTGATCTTTGATCAATTTTTAATGTCCCAAAGATATGCAATGCAGAGTGAAGGTTTTGAAATTGGGGAAACAAAGTTAGTGGACTACCCTTTGAATGCTTCATATTAAGAGGTGATCACTTGCCCAACTTGTGCTCTTCCAGCACAAGTATATAGATTTAATGTGCAGACTTTAGGATACAATGTCATTTACTCATTTCTGGATTTATTTCATTGAATCATTTGCTTTTTTTTTCCCATTGGCATATTTAAATGACAAATGCAGAAGGAAACAATTTTGAAGTTGGTGGGGAAACAGTAATAGCTTTTATTAAACTTGCACCATGCTACTTTGCAGAAACAGGTAAACCAGACAATTTTACTGGTGGATATCAAGTAGGGACATAACAAAGCCATACAGGAAGCATAGCCTGTGTGCAATGAAAATGAAGAGCTAGGATATTGGCACTAATGTATGATTCAATTTACATTAGTTTTGGGACATAAGGGAATATTTCAGATAATGCATAACTGTGGCTGATCAGAAGATGCTAGAGGAGAAGACTATGTTCAGGGGCATCAAGCTCAAAATGGTCTTATTTTTATACCAAAGTAAAAACAAAAACAGTAATCTTATGGGCAACTGAAGGAAACAGCAGCCACTGGATCCCACAATCATGTTCACAAGAAGCAATGTGCAGGATATAGTATAGAACAGTGAAGCCAGGGACCATGATGCTGGGGAAAAAGGGGAAGTCTAGCTCACTTTTATTTACAGTCTAATTTCTAACTAATTTCTTTAAATTAATCAGCTGTTCTTCCTGAAAGAAATTGATTGAATCAAGAACTCCTACAAAAGCAAATATTTTACAACACATGCAATCTTTACCTATTCATTACTATTTGTGGCATTCCCAAATTGCTTTGGGCCATAACTCTATTGATTCCCTTCAAGGCCACCATTTTTGCTTTCATTATTGGATCAGTGATTGCGTCAAAATCTAAAAACAAAAAGAAAGACAATTCAGTACAATTTAATAAAAATATTTTAACATTTGTAAAGTATACAATGTAACAGATTGTAATTTTAGTTTAGAAATTGGTTCTGGTTAGCACCAATGTAAATGCCACCCAAATGAGGGACCAGAAGTAGCATCTATCTCAGCTGCATGATTCATTCTACTTCAGAAATGGAATGCACTCCAGCATGGTACACAAGGCAGTAATACACTTCAATACTTCAACCAAATGAATGATTACTAATTGCCAAATGGGTAACTGTCTCAGGTAGTCAGCATTTAGTCACACAGATGAAATTGATTATCAGTTCCAATGTGGGTCATATTAAGGCACATTTACCTCACAGTCAAAGCGTGTGGTGCTGGAATAACAGAGCCAGTCAGGCAGCATCTGAGGAGGAGGAGGAGGAAAGTCGACAATCGAGCATAACCTCTTCATCAGGAATGCAGGGGGCTCAAGAGGGCTGAGAGATAAATGGGAGGGGAAGGGCTGAAGGGAAGGTAGCTGGGAATGCAATAGGTAGATGAAGGTGGGAGGTGATGATGATAGGTCAGAGTGGTGGATGCAAGGGATTGGTGGGAAGGAAGTTGGACAGGTAGGACAATTCAAGAGGGTGACACCGGATTGGAGGGTTGGATCTGGGATAAAGTCAGGGGATGAGAGATGAGGCAGGGTAGAGAAGACAACCTGGGGGAGGGGAAGGGGCGGGGGGGGGGGGGGTGCAGTGAGAGAGAGAGAATCACTGAGATCCTTGTAGAGGGAGGATGAGAACTTCAAGGTGGGCATCCTTGGAAGAGGCGTTGCAGAAAGTAATCAACTAGGAGAAATTAAGGACTGCAGATGCTGGAGATCTGCAGCACGACTCTGATCCCAGCATCTGTAGTCCTCCTCTCTCCACATTTACCTCACATCAATGACATCAGTTGTTGCAAGTGGATTATGCACTACAATAAATAGCCTTGCTGAAAGTAAAAACCAGATTACATAGATCTAATAACAGTCACAAGGGTGGACAACATCACAATGGTCTTGCCAGTGCCCCAACTTTCCAGGAAAGAATAGGTCTTTATTTGTTGTACAATCATGTCAGCTGCCTCTTGATCATGTAGCACTGCTGTATCTGATGGAGTCTGTCAATTTGCTTGTGTTGTAAAGCTAGCATTGGGTTATACTTGGGCTCACAAGCCACATCAAAGCATCTTCCTCAACTACTTCTACTGCTTCAATGATTCTGCAAAGAATGTTATTTCATTTGCATAGATATCATCTGGGTGTGATATTCGAACAAGGGAAAAAGATGCACATTGCTGACTTGCTTTTGAGAGTAGTGCTCCCTTTGGAAAACATAGAAGAGTACGCCTCAGGAACAGGCCCCGTGGCCCATTATGTCTGCGGCAACCATGATGCTGTTTTAAACTAATCTTCTCTCTGCCTGCACATGGTCCATATCCCTTTATTTCCTGCTTGTTCATTTATCTGTCTGTCTGTCTTAAATAGTAAAAACTTGCCTTGCACATCTCCTTTAAAAACGTTTTTCCTCTCAACTTAAATGTATGTCCCCTAGTATTTGACATTTCCAACCTGGGAAAGAGTCGATCCACTCTATCCATGTCTCTCATAATTTGAGATATTTTTATCTGGTCACCCTTCAGCATCTGACATTCTAGGGAAAACAATGCAAGTTTGTCCAACCCAGTATTATAGTTAATTCACTCTAATCCAGACAACCCCCTGATAAACCTCTTTTGTACCCTCTCCAAAACCTCTACATCCTTCCTTTAGTGTGGCAACCAGAGCTGGGCACTATACTTCAAAAGTGACCCAACTAAAGTGTTATAAAGCTGCAACAGCACTTGCCAAGTTTTGTACTACGTGCCCTGACTAATGAAAGCGAGGACTGCAGATGCTGGAGATTAGAGGCAAGAGTGAGGTGCTGGAAAAGCAGGAGAATCGATGAAGGGAATCCTGATGAAGGGCTTTTGCCCGAAATATCGATTCTCCGGTTCCTCGGATGCTCCCTGACTGGCTGTACATTTTCAGCACCACTCTTGGCCCTGACTGATAAACGCAAGCATAGTGTACATTTTCTTTACCACTTTATCTATTTGTGTTGCCACTTTCAGGGAGTTATGGACTTGCACCCAAAGATTCCTCTGCATATCAATGCTCATTCGGGTATTTATTGCACTGTACACTTTCCTCTTGTATTTAACCTTCCAAAATGCATCACTACACTACACCAATTTTCATGTGCCATTTTACCGTCCTTCTTTCCAACTGATTTTTCATGTGCTCTATCCTTTGACAACCTTCCTCACTATCCACAACTTCACCAATTTTTGTATCATCTGCAAACTTTCTAATCAGAGCACTGACATTTTCATCCCTACATAAATTACAAACAGAGGTGCCAGCAGTGATTCTTGTGCAACTCCACTGGTCACAGAGCTCCATTCAGAAAAAACACCACACTACAACTACCTTTTGCCTTCAAAAGATCAGCCAAAATTTGAGGAAGTCAAGACAGTGTGTGAAATCTTCAAGATTCAACAGGAAGCAACAGTCTGATGTGTTCTGGAAGTCATCAACCCAGCAGAGACACTGAATCGGATAGGAAAACATTGTGCTCAAATCAAGTAAACTACATAAAGATGCAATAATTAGGTGCACCAGGAAGTCGTGGGGAAAGAATGGATTGAAAACACCAAGTGCACATCTTTTGCTACAAGAAAGTGTTGGGCGCAGAGAGGTGAAAGGATAGTACACTATGGCATTTTGTACAGAGGAAATGAGAGTCATTATCCTTTGGGAAATGAGAAGGGAGGTAATGAAATGCATCCATCCAAAATATCCAGAAATCAAGTCTTGTGAGGGGAAGGCAAGAAAAGTGCTCTACTGGACAAACATGAGCAATGATATTAAGGATCACATCAGCCAGTACAATGCTTGTAACAACGCCCGAGATAAGCAAGTTGAATAGCCGCTCATGACTTAGGACATCGCAGACAGATCATGGATAAAGCTTGAAGAAGCACTCTTCACTGTCTCAGGAAGTGAGTAATAATGTCACAGTTGAATACTATTCTGCCTAATGAGTATGAGACCAGATGATGTCCAACAGCTACAAGTGAGATTTTAGAATGCCTAAGAATACACTTCAGTTATTACAACACTATAAACTACTTGAGTGACAACAGGCCTCATTTAAAAAGTGAAGAATTTAGCTGCTTCATAACGATTGGGAAAATCAGCAATATGCACTTTCTTGATCTTATCCCCAGACAAATGGAAAAACTGAGACAGCAGTGAAAGCCGTAAAAAGGATGATAAAGAAATCAAGAAAATCCTGCATGCATCAAACAAGGAAATCTTTGAGTGAAGTAGTACATTTATTGAAGGGCATGGAAAGACAGCTGTATCCGAATGACTCTTAATAGCAAAATAACTATTTAAGTCAGACGTAACTGCATAAGAGACTGACAAAATCCAGGTGAAATAACAGATTGCCAAATTTCACTTTGGTAAACTGCTAAGTCATTGTCAGAGCTGAGCACTGAAGAATCAGTCAGGCATTCAACACTTAACAAAACTCAGCCCACATGGGAATTCAAACCTGTTTAGAGCAGATATCACCTTGGTAATGAGGTGAATGCGAATAACTAGATATACCTTTGCAACTCTAAAAATGTACATAAAACGAGAGAAGCTGTGTCTTCTCTGCCACAATGCAATGCATCAGAGAAAGACTGATCCCATCACCTGCAAAGTACAGAACAGCCATCAGCCTCAAGTGTCCACTATTCCCCAGTAATAGTTAGCATGGAAACAACATCCCCTGGAGATGGAACATCATATAGGAAAGAGCAGATACCAAGGGAACAGCCAACATCAACACAAATACACACCATTAGGAAACGTGCATGATTTAAAGACCATGGATGCAATGCATGTGCCAAGATCAAAAGTATAACTGACGAACGTTAACACTGCTGATAATGAATTATAAATTTTCTTTATGGCCATGTATATTGGGAAATTTGTAATTGCAAATCATTGCACATGTTTTTGTTTAAATGAAAGGAGGGATGTTTGAAGAAATGCAATTGGTCACATTGTGCACTGGCTTCCTCTGATGTAACTGCAGGTGTGCGCAGCCAGTGGCAGCCATTAATTGCACATTACTTGTAATAATCCTAATAACGGTCACTGTTTGTCGTAAAAATCAACCTTTAAGGAAGGAAATCTACAATCCTTATCGAGCCTTGCCTATACCCGACTCCAGACCTACAGCAACATTGCTGACTCTGAACTGCCTTTCGCAATGGCGCAGCAAGCTATGCAGTTCAAGGGCAAGAAGGGGTGGGCAATGAATGCTGGCCTTATCAGCATCAGACATATTCCATGACAGAATAAAAAAACAACTTGGATAAAAACTTCTTCTGTATTTACAAGTGACAACATAACAAAAAAAAACATAAAAGTGATTTAATTGCACATGCACAAGAAAACAGGTGTGAATAAATTCTAACATAAAAGTCTGATCGTATGCTGAAGTAAACAAATTTTTCTCTCATCAAGACACTTAAACAGGGTAGACAGGATTATGGACTATGTGTTGGCAGATGGGATTAGTTTAGAATTGCATTGCGGTCAGCACAGAAATGGCAGGTCTGTTCCTATGCTGTACTGTTCAATGCTCAAAGACAAAGGAGCAAAATGAAAATGATCAGATCCCCACTTGTCCTTCAACATTTCTAGCACTGATACATTAAATCTACTGTTCACATTGATTATTGAAAAAGAATATCAAGGTAAACTCACCAATATTGGGGAAGAAAGAATCAGTGGATCGATGGCGTATCATAGCCTGCATTTGTCGTTGCTGCTGCTGCTCTTGCCTTTCTTGTTCCAAAAGGTCCTGCAGAAGGAGAGGTTGCTCTTCTAAAAGAAGGGGCCGCTCACGCTGACCCTGAGGACCTACTGCCTGAGGAAGTATAATTTGCTGTGTGGTGGGTAGTTTACTGGGACCTGGTTGATTTGCAATAACCACATTTTGACTTGGTTGTTGCCCTGCCGTATAATTCTGGCCAGATGGCTGCGCTTGGAAAAAGGCCCTATTTCCTGAAGAGCCCTGCGAAAAGTTACAGTTTAACCTATGACCCATCTGCAAATTTTGGTTTATTGCATTCTCAGGAATTTGCCCTGGAGAGACTGCCATATTAGGAGATTGTGGGATACCAATATTTGGATGCGGTTGAGGTGATGGCACAACCTGGGTTGGTGAGCCCAATGATGAAAGTCCAGAACTACTTGGCTTCTCAGTTAACAGACTTGAAAGAACTGGAGTAGAACCAGTTAGAGTGCAAGAATTGCTCCCTACAGAATTAGATGTCTGGATAGAAGATTGTGAATCACTGAAACCTGGGCTAGCCTCCTTAGATTCTGTGTTACTGTCAACTCTTTCCTCTCCCTTTGCCATTTCCAGTTCTCCTTCAATGCAAGGGTTAGAAGCAGGTGCATTATCTGTTACTGTATCTTTTGTCTCAGTCTCAGGTGTACCTACACTAAAAGGAGCATCACGATTTCCATCATTAACACCATTTTCAGATTTTATGGAATGCTTTGCATCTTTTGGACTATGTTCATCAGATCCTCCACTTGATTTTGCAGTTTCGTCTTTCTCAGGACAACAATCAGATTGTTTTCTTGCTTTGGCTACTTGATCACATTTTGTTTCTTCTCCAGTCTTGCTCCGTTCATCTAAT
>NC_057714.1:107771251-107803516 GCF_004010195.1 Chiloscyllium plagiosum | reverse complement strand
AAGGTGAGACCTTCATGGTAACCTCAGCTGATGTGGGAACTGATCCTGCGTTGTTGTCACTCTACACTATGAACCAGCCATCCAGCTAACTAAGCTGACTAACTTCCTAACTAAAGTGTCATGATTGCAGAAATCAGACAAGTTGCAGAAGGATAAGCACTTAACTAAAAGCATTTGCTCTGTTATGTGACAGCAAGTAAAAGTATATCAAAATATTTGCAACTACAACTAAATTTGTGAATAATTCAAATCAATTGTTTAAAAACAAAACATTCACGAGAAGTGGTTATCACCGGCTAGGTCAGCATTTATTGTCCATCCCAAAAAAAGCATTTTCAAAGCTTCATATTTACTTAGAATACTTTCAGAAACTCATGTCTCGCCATCAGGTGTCAGTTTCTTTTTGAATAATGTAACATCTCAAACAAAAATAGAAGTCACTTGATGAAATCCTGTAACACAAAAGGTTTTTGTACTGAGAAAGTATTTACCTTGGACCTTGCGTCCTCATGACCATTCTTGCAACATCTCCAGAAAATTGTGGTCTGTTAAATTGACCATCAGTTATTAAGCGACCGCGGGGTTCATTTGTGAAAAGGCCTGGAAATCTTGGTCCACCTTGAGATGCACGAGGGATTCTCACAACACCAGGATAGGGAGGAGGTGGTCTGCCAAATAGTTCACTTTGACGTTTTAAATCCTCCTGTGGCCAGTGCCTGAGTGGTGATGCTGCAGATGTCATTGCTTGCTCTTGCAGGCCTTTTTCTTGACGGACTGCATTCTTCTGCTGCTGTTGTCGAAGGATGAGTTCCCGTAACCTCAGCCTCTATCAAATGAAAAGAATTTACAGTTACAAGCAATTCATTTATTATCTTCCTTTAGCCATTACAATAATGATATATTACTCAACATTGCACTTTTTTGTTGTGATGGTCTGTTAATTTTATACAGAATGCTTAAAGACGTAACAGCCGTTCTGTTGTTAACCAATGGATAAGCCATCAAGTTCGGCTCTGTGATCAACAGCCAAGTTACATTGTTCTAACTCAATACTACAAAACTGTTGGAAATCCGAAATAGAAAACAGAAGATGCTAGAATAAATCAGGAGGTCTGGGTGCAACTGGGTAATGTTTCAGATTGATAATCTTTTGTTGAGAAATGGTCATCAACCCAAAGCATCATATCAACCTGATCAACAGCACTGATTTAAATACTTGATACAATACTGATTCAAGTAATAGTGATGACCAAACTGCAGGAATTCTCCAGCATTTGTTCTGGTTAAAGTTCAACCAATCACACTCTCTCTCTGCCTAATTCTTAATTTCAGTGTTTAACAGTAATTTCCTCAGTTGGTCTAGCATAAGGTACTAATGTGAATTGTTTTGGCAACAACAAATTAAACAAACTTGCATAATCAAGAACTCTCATAGTTCTGGTAAATCATTTTTGCAAACGGCGCTATATGTAAACATGAATATAAAATGCATATTTTTCTTTTCTTTTGGAAGAGATATATTGAGCATGTTGTGAGAGTGAACCACATTGTGGGACCTGCCCATTGATTCGAAGGGCATTTCGTAGCCTTGCACTACTTTGTTTTCATATGATAATCTCGCTGGCTTCAAACATTGACCCCTTCCGAGTTACTGGATATAAAATACTCAATTTCTCCCATCTAATTTGTAGACTGCTTGATCTAAAGCAGGAACTTGTAGTTGCACATTTATTAATGCGTATTCACTACCAATTAATCAAATTATTAAAACTAGTTTGAAGTACACAAATAAACCTACCTGCCGTTGCTTTTCTTCTGTGTCCATATGACCTGTGCTTACATTATTCTGTGCCTCAGATGTCAAAATTGATTGGCCTTGGTCAAGCGCTGGGGGTACATTATGAAACTGGTGTACTTGTGAATTTATAGGTGATCCTGTGGAGCTGCTAAAATTTGTGGAATCTGATGTGGGTCCTTGTTGGTCACTAATTTCATGGTTATGCCTCCCTGGCACAAACTTGTCATTAGTTTGAGGTCTTGGGGTCCTTGGGGGCTGATCATATGGGTCATGTACTGTTTGCCCATATGTGTCTGAAGCTGGTCTCACTGCTGGTGCATGGGGTGAAAATGCGTCATCATGTATTCCGGCTGGTCTGGAAGTTTGAGGTGCTCGACCACATACATCAGCTGGTCGCACAAATGTATCTTTCAAATTTGGAACTCTGTTGTGTGGTGGTTGCAAAAATTGCTCCTGATTTAATAATTGACCTGATCTTGTCAATGTTTGCCGGTCAGAAATAACTGGTCTTGGAGACTGAAGAGGCTGGGCAAAGGGGTCCGAGCCAACTGGTCTTGGGGTTAAAGGAGATTGTGCGAATGGATCAGAATATCTCTGATTAATTGGTGATTGTACAAAACGATTTGAAGCTAAAGGCCTTGGAGTACCAGGTGGCTGGGAGTACGGATCTGCTTGTTGTGAAGGGGCTCTTGGGGTTAGTGACTGCTGTGTATACTGATCAGCTCCAGGTCGAGGGGTTCCTGGGGGCTGCGAATAAGGGTCAGCTCCAGGTCGAGGGGTTCCTGGGGGCTGTGAATAAGGGTCCGCTGCAGGTCGAGGGGTTCCTGGAGGCTGTGAATAGGGGTCAGCTGCAGGTCGAGGGGTTCCTGGGGGCTGTGAATAGGGGTCAGCTGCAGGTCGAGGGGTTCCTGGGGGCTGCGAATAAGGATCCTGAGGAGAGCGTCTTGACCTTGACCCCTGTTGAACAAATGTGTCACCCTGGGTTTGCCGGGGAATTCTCTGACTGTGTGAAAATGGCTCATTCATGGGATGAGGTGTCTGTGGTTGCTGTGCATAAGACTCCATTGACTGGGACTGTGACTGTACTGGGCTTTGTGAAAAGTTATCCACAGGTCTCGAGTTCAACACAGTCCTTTCATATGGATCAACAGACGTGCGTCTTGGGGTTAAAGGCATAGATGCATAAGGATCTTGAGGTGACTGAATTGGTGGCATTGGTGTCTTAAACAATTGTCCACTTCCATCTTCAACATTAGCTTGATTAGGTGCATGTTGTGATCTTGAATATAGATCAAGAGGCCCCATTCGATTATGTGGCACCTGCTGTCTAGGCAACATATCAGGTCTGTGTGCAGGTTTAGCAAAGGGATCATTTACATTTACAGGCATATTCCCTGATGGATCAGAAGTCATAGGTGGCCGTGGCAACCCTAAAGGTTTTGAAAAATGATCTGTTGATATTGTCATGGAAGGTCTTGGAGTATCGGGTGCCTTTGCGTAAGGATCACTGCTAGTTGGTGATGACGACCCAAAAGACTCATCCGCTAATGGAGGCCTATTTCTCTCGATCTGTTCAGTAGCTGGTAAAGGCCTGGTTGCGTTTTGAGGAACAGCACACGAATCTAAAGAGGACAGTGAATTTCTTCTAACAACTGGTGGTGGTCTTGGCGTGCCAACCATTTTAGCATATGGATCCCAAGGAGATGATGGTCTTGACACATTAGCAACTGGAGAAAACATCTGTGGTGACGGTGATTGTGATGCCTGGGGCTGTGCAAATGGATCCTGCAGTGGTACCCTTGTTGGTGTTGGTGGAGGAGCCTGAGGTCTGAGAAAGACATCATCTGATGATGTTGATACTGAAGTGCCAGGAGCCCGAGGCCTTGTAAATCCTTCTTTGGGCAAGTGCAGAGGAGACAAGTGTCCAGTGTCCTGTTCACCTGCCTTAGGACTGTTAGAATCCTCGCCTGCAGAAGATTGCTGGGACCCAAATTGTTGTTGCTGCTGCTGTTCATGTTTCACCTGTTCCAGTTTTTGTGTAGCTTCAATCTTGGCTTGCTGCTTACTCTTCTGTCGCATTTGCTGTTTGTTACGAAACAAAACAAAAACCATACAAATGTTACCTGGATAACAGTTAATCAAGAAGCTTAAGTGAAAGATTTAACACGATTTATAAAAAATGTTCATAACTGGTTGACAGAAATACATCAAGGATCCTTAGACAGAACCTTTCATACCCACAACAATACCATCCAGATGGACAAGGATAGCAGATCCATGGGAATACAACCACCTGCAGGTTCCCCTCCAAACCACTCACCAACCTGACGAGGAATTACATCACCGCCCATAATTCCCTCTCCATGGCATCGAGACGCTACCTAAACCGAACAGACTCAGCAGTTCAAGAAGGCAGCTCACCACCATTTTCTCAAAGGCAACCAGAAATAGACAATAAATGTTGTTCAGCAAGCTACGCCCACATCCAATGAACAAATGAAATAAAAAAAACTTATGCCATCCCTCTCCAATGTGCTAATACCATTACTAATTATGAGCTACTTAACCAACTTTCCACAGCTTCCAGTGCCCTTCAATATTCATCCTGAAACATGATTCAATAAAGGCTGCAGAATGTATTTACTTTATTTCTATTTGTACTTTAAGTTCATGATTTGTTTCAAATGCTACGCACAGATAGAGTCTTCATCTTATCCTTTTTGTATCCTCCTGCCTGACCTGTTAATTTGTTTTCTGTATGCCTTCCTGACACCATCTCTATCATTTCCAGTATTACCTTTCTCTTTTACCTTGTCTGAACTCTTTGATTTACTACATCTTCCTAAATTTAATCCTTTGCTCCCACTACTTAATTTAAAATCCTCTATTTCCGTAGTTATACGGCTCACAAAGACACCAGCCTCAGCACAGTTCAGGTGATCACTGTCAAAACGAAACACAATCCACCCTCTCGGACTGGTGCCACTGCACTATGAGCCCTTAAATTTTAAAGCCATGACCTTTTATTTTTTTCTTTAAAAGGGGGCATCTTATCAAATGCTTTTCGTAAATCCAAGTATATCACCTTAACTGGTTCCCCTTTGCTTGCTAGTTCCTTAAAATAGCTAAAACCAATTTCTATTTCACAAAACCATGCTGCCTCTTTCCGATTCTTTTGAGTTCTGAAAGAGAGACACTGGACCAAAATGTTAACACTGCTCTCTCTTCACACCTGCTGACTGCTTCCAGTAATTTCTGATTTTATCATTTTCTAAATGCCCTGCTATAACACCCTTAATTTCACTTTTCCTAATTCTTCCCATGGTCTGCCCTGCTGTTCCCACATTCTAGACTTGTCTTTCAATTGGCAGCAATGCAATAGGAAATGGATTCCCAGATTCAAGGGCAGCAATTCAGCCTGCTGTGTCTGTGCTGGCTCTCGACATGATCAATTCACAGACTCGATCAATTGCCTGCTCCCCAGAGCCCTGCATTATTTTTCATCACATGATTATCAAAATCTTTTTTGAAGGCATCAACTGAATGTGCCATCACATATTTTCAGAAAGTGCATTCCAAATCCTAACCACTCATTGTTTAAAAACGTTTTCTCCATATTCCATGTTCCTTCTTTTGTCACTCACTCCAGCCATACCCCTGTAAATTTTTTTATATTTTTAAATTTTTTTTAAATTAATTTTTTTGTGGGATGTGGGCATCATTGGCTGGTCAGCATTTATTGCCCGTCCTAGTTGCCCTTGAGAAGGTGGTGGTGAGCTGCCTTTTTGAAGCGCTGCAGTCCACCTGCTGTGGATTAACCCATGATGCCATTAGGCTGGGAATTCCAGGATTTTGACCACTGACAGTGAAGGAATGCTGATAAACTGCTAAGTCAGGATGGTGAGTGCTTTGGAGGGGAACTTGAAGTTGGTGGTGTTTCCATATGTCTGTTGCCCTTGCTCTTCTAGATGGAAATGGTCACGGGCTTTCGCAAATTTCTGCAGTGCATCTCGGAGATAGTACACACTGCTGCGACTGAGCTTTGGTGGTGGAGGGAATGGATGCTTGGGGATCCATCGCCATTCAAGCGGGCTGCTTTGTCCTGGATGGTAGCAAGCTTCTTGAGTGTTGTTGGAGCTGCACTCATCCAGTCAAGTTTTCCATTACACTCCTGACTTGTGCCTTGTCGATGGTGGACAGGCTTTGGGGAGTCAGGTGGTGAGTTACTCACTGCAGTATTACTAGCTTCTGACCTGCTCATATAGCCATTACATTTATGTAGTGAGTCCAGTTGGTTTCTGGTCAATGATAACCCTCAGCATCTTGATAGTGGGGGATTCAGTGATTGTAACACCACTAAATGCCAAGGGGTGGTGGTTAGATGGTCTCGTATGGTGATGGTCATTAGCCTGGTATCTACGTGGCATGAATGTTACTTGCCATTTGTCAGCCCAAGCCTGGACATTGTCCGGATCTTGTTGCATTTGGACACAAACTGCTTCAGTGTTTGATGAGCTGCGAATGATACTAATCTTTGCAGAATTAGCAGCAATCATCCCCACTTCGGACCTTATGATGGAGGGAAGGTCATTGATGAAGCAGCTGAAGGTGCTTGGGCCTAGGACTCTACCCTGAGGAACTCCTCTAGAGATATGCTGGCGCAGAGATGACTGATCTCCAACAACCACGACCACCTTCCTGTGTCAGGCATGACTCTAACCACTGGAGAGTTTGCCCCCAATACCAATTGATTCCAGTTTTGCTAAGGCTCGCTGACGCCACACTTGGTCAAATGCAGCCTTCATGTCAAGGGCTGTCACCCTCAACTCACCTCTGGAATTCAGCTCTTTTGCCCATGTTTGAACCAAGGCTGTAATGAGGTCTAGAGCTGAGTGGCCCTGGCGGAATCCTCACCAAGCAGGTTATTGCTGAGTAGGTGCTGCTTGACAGCACTGTTGTTGACACCTTCCTTCATGTCACTAATAGTTGAGAGTTGATTGATGGGGTGGTAATTGGCTTGGTTTGATACGTCCTGCGTTTGATACACATGACATACTTGGGCAATATTTCAATTGTTGGGTAGATCAGTGTTGTAACCGTACTGACAATAGATAATAGACAATAGGTGCAGGAGTAGGGCATTCTGCCCTTCGGGCCTGCACCACCATTCATTACGATCATGGCTGATCATCCTCAATCAGTATCCTGTTCCTGCATTATCTCCATAACCCTTGATTCCACTATCTTTGAGAGCCCTATCCAACTCTTTCTTAAACGAATCCAGAGACTGGGCCTCCACTGCCCTCTGGGGCAGAGCATTCCACACAGCCACCACTCTCTGGGTGAAGAAGTTTCTCCTCATCTCTGTCCTAAATGGCCTACCCCTTATTTTTAAGCTGTGTCCTCTGGTTCGGGACTCACCCATCAGCGGAAACATGTTTCCTGCCTCCAGAGTGTCCAATCCTTTAATACTCTTATACGCCTCAATCACTTCCCCTCTCAGTCTTCTAAACTCAAGGGTATACAAGCCCAGTTGCTCCAATCTTTCAACAAAAGATAGTCCTGCCATTCCAGGAATTGACCTCGTGAACCTACGCTGCACTCCCTCAATAGCCAGAATGTCTTTCCTCAAATTTGGAGACCAGAACGGCACACAGTACTCCAGGTGTGGTCTCACCAGGGCCCTGTACAGCTGCAGAAGAACCTCTTTGCTTCTATACTCAATCCCTCTTGTTATGAAGGCCAGCATGCTATTAGCTTTCTTCACTACCCACTGTACCTGCATGCTTGCCTTCATTGACTGGTGTACAAGAACACCCAGATCTCTTTGTACTGCCCCTTTATCCAACTTGACTCCATTTAGGTAGTAATCTGTTTTCCTGTTCTTGCCACCAAAGTGGATAACCATACATTTATCTACATTAAACTGCATCTGCCATGCATCTGTCCACTCACCTAACCTGCCCATCTCCTAACATCCTCCTCACATTTCACCCTGCCACCCAGCTTTGTATCATCAGCAAATTTGCTAATGTTACTATTAATACCATCTTCTATATCATTAATATATATTGTAAAAGGCTGCGGTCCCAGCAGTGATCCCTGTGGTACCCTACTGGTCACCGCCTGCCATTCCGAAAGGGAGCCGTTTATCACTACTCTTTGTTTCCTGTCAGCCAACCAATTCTCAATCCAAGTCAGTACTTTGTCCCCAATACCATGCGCCCTAATTTTGCTCACTGGAACGGCTTGGCTAGGGGAGTGACAAGTTCTGAAGCACAAGTCTTCAGTACTATTGCCAGAATGTTGTCAGGGCCCATAGCCTTTGCAGTATCCAGTCCCTCCAGTCGTTTTTTGATATCATGTGGAGTGATTTGAATTGGCTGAAGACTGGTATCTGTAATGCTGGGGACCACTGGAGGGGGGAATGGAGGAGAAATTGCTATAATTTGCAAGTCAAACTAGGTAAAACTAGACATCAGACTTCTACACACAGTTTGAAGAATTTGTCTACCATGGTGTGTGAAGACGGATTCCAATGGATTGGGTAGGTGAGAACAGCCTAAAATCCAACAGATCTTTAAATAAGTCAGCATTACATTGAAGATGCAATGCAGGTGATGTTCTCATCACAAATATGTTTGGATCCAGACATCTAGACTCGTCATGCCACTAGACCAAGATAGGTCAGGATGTGAGTGAGGCTGAGAACTGGATAATGAGCCTTCATTTGCAAATCATGATCATTTTCTTTTCATCACCCATCTGTCACAAATCCTGTGGCAATCAACAAGCAACACAGCACAAAGGGATGCATTGGGAGCTGCATCCACAAACTTATAAACGTGACATCTCAGGCCATAAGGTCCTTTTGAACTGGAACAAGGTGGAACTTAGCAACCTTCTCAACAACAAAGCAGTCCCATCTGAGACCTCACTGTTTGCCTCTGTAGTTGGGGGGCTCCAATAGGTGCCCCAAACATTTCATATTAAAAATGAACGATTTTCAAAAAGATGCAAGGGAACAGAAAAATGGTTCCCAGTGGCTTTTCCTAAGATGCTGCACAGGAGACTTGCTGAAGTAACTACACCATCTAAAATTGTGGGCATGGGCACAGCATGGGCACAGCAAAAGTAGTTAAAGGGTCAGTCATAATTTTCTTGGATAATAAGTAGTACTGATCTGCATATTCTGGCAACACTTCATCTGAAAACACAACAGGAAGTGAAGATTGGTTGCCATGTGACCAAGCACAGAGAACAGCAAAGAGCAGAGGAGGTTGGAGACCCTGACGCAGGCACAAAGAGAATGCAGACAGAGATAAAGAACACACCAAACTTTGTCAGAATAGTGAAGTTGGAAGTGCAATGAGATGTAGACCATGTCGCTGAAAGTAAGCATGTCGGTGCAGCAGGAGATAATGGTGGAAAAGGATTCAAATACATCAGCAGCAATGCCTTTCTGCAATTGTTCAGGGCCTTGGTGACACCGCACTTGGATTACTGTGTGTAGTTTTGGTTTTGTTATCTGAAGCAGGATGTCTGGCGATAAGTGAGAGCAACAAAGATTTACCAGATTGATTCTTGGGATGGGAGAACTTACATATGAAAAGAGACTCAATTGCTTAGGACTATATCACTGCAGTTTAGAAAAACAAGTCATTGTGGTGGAAGTTTTATAGAGACAGAGTAAGATAGGAAGCAAATTCCCAATGACTAAGAAGTCCAGAGCCTGGTGTCACAGTTTCAGGATATGGTTTAGGCCATTTAGGACTAGGATGAGGAGAAATCTCTTCAAAGGCCAAAAGACCTACTCCTGCTCCCATTTTTTGTTTCCGGAAGAAGCACAAAACAGTGAGTTTTTCTGTTTGGGAGTATTCTTAGAATCAATGTGAAAGCTGGTTAAAAATCTTTGAATACCTCAGAAGATGTGTGTATAGCTCACAGATGCCAAGGAGCCAGATGTTTTCCAAAAAGTGGCCAAAACCATGAATCGTGATTTTATTGGTTAGTTAGTTGGAAAGAAGAGCACAGCCGGTGAGGCAGCACCTGAGGAGCAGCAGAGTTGACGTTGAGCATAAGCTCTTCATCAGCTCTTCCTTACGAAGAGCTAATAATGCTCAAAGCGTCAACTCTCCTACTTCTTTGATGCTGCCTGACTGGCAGTGCTTTTCCAGCACCAGACTTTTTGACTCTGATCTCCAGCATCTGCAGTCCTCACTTTCTCCTAGTTGGAAAGGAACTCTGGAAAGCTAAAAGCTACACCATCAGGAAGAGAAGGCTTGTAACAACTGTACCTATGAAACCCAGAGCTAAAAACAATTGTTAGAAAAGACTCTTGGTCTTCTGTGTAAATAAAATATTCTGAAACTGAGTAGCAATGTTATGTCACATTTATTGGAAATGCAAATGCTTGCAATTAGAAAGATGTACATTTATTGTACAGACTATTCAAAGTAGGATTCATTTATTTCTTTGAACTGTTATGATTAGATTACATTATGATTAGATTACATTACAGTGTGGAAACAGGCCCTTCGGCCCAAAAAGTCCACACCGACCCACCGAAGCGCAACCCACCCAGACCCCTACATTTACCCCTTACCTAACACTACGGGCAATTTAGCATGGCCAATTCACCTGACCTGCGCATCTTTGGACTGTGGGAGGAAACCGGAGCACCCGGAGGAAACCCACGCAGACACGGGGAGAACGTGCAAACTCCACACAGTCAATCGCCCGAGGCAGGAATTGAACAAAGGTCTCAGGCGCTGTGAGGCAGCAGTGCTAACCACTGTGCCGCCCACACATGAGTTACTTGCCTGTTAACTCATGCTTACTGTGCGTTGGTTGTGATTTGTGTGAAAGTAAAAGCTATAAAAAGTGAAGCTTCTTGGTAATTTATTTTATTTGTGCTCCAATCATTTGTTATTTTGATTTATGGCTTATGGATAGTTTATCATTTCATTTTGAGATATGGCAAAACAACTTTCACTACCCAATTGTAGTTTCCCTGAGAGTATTTAGCATCAAACAGTATAAAGATGGGGGATAAGTTCCCTTCTCTGAAGAGCCATAAGCAATCAATTCAGTTTTTATTGTAAACAAATAACTTTTGTTTGTCAGGACCAGAAACTCTGGACCACTCTGGTACTCATCTGTTACCATAACCATTAGGCTAGCATTTCCATTTTAAAAAGGGGTATCAAAAATTTGCATTTCTGATGTGTCAAATCTTGTATTTTAACACATACATGTAAGTCTGCACATTTGCCGGTCTGTGCGCGTGCGTATGAGTGAGAGCAGGAGTGTGAGAAAACGAGAGCATGAGAGAGCAAGAGCATGAGAGCGAAGGCAAGAGATCTAACTTTTGAGTACAGAGCTACAATATTAAAACCCTGCAAGTAACATTAATAAAAAGTGCAGTTAACTGTGAAGTCAACAAGGAACATCAGGTGACATTAACAGGTTAATTGTTTGTGCAGGAGATTTGGAAGGTGATGTTTGAATTAGAGAAATGTAGCCGACATATTTTATATACACTTAACAAACAAACGTTTAAAAAAAGAGTAAAGAGTAGAGAGATTTAAAGGTCTGCCTTCTCAAGCCTTTATCTCCCATATAATCTGATGTACAAATTATGAGTATAGATTTTCTTGTAAAATATTACTCATCCATACTTCCTTCCTGATTGACATATCTTGTTATGCTCTCCTACTCCCTCCCCTACAAGACCGGTGAGCCTGACCTCGGTGGTGGGCAAGTTGTTGGAGGGAATCCTGAGGGACAGGATGTACATGTATTTGGAAAGGCAAGGACTGAGTAGGGATAGTCAACATGGCTTTGTGAGTGGGAAATCATGTCTCTCAAACTTGATTTGAGTTTTTTGAACAAGGAACAAAGAAGATTGATGAGGGCAAAGCAGTAGATGTGATCTATATAGACTTCAGTAAGGCGTTCGACAAGGTTCCCCATGGGAGACTGATTAGCAAGGTTAGATCTCATGGAATACAGGGAGAACTAGCCATTTGGATAGCGCACTGGCTCAAAGGTAGAAGACAGACGGTGGTGGTGGAGGGTTGTTTTTCAGACTGGAGGCCTATGATCAGTGGAGAGCCACAAGGATCGGTGCTGGGTCCTCTACTTTTTGTCATTTACATAAATGATTTGGATGTGAGCATAAGAGGTACAGTTAGTAAGTTTGCAGATGACACCAAAATTGGAGGTGTAGTGGACAGCGAAGAGGGTTACCTCAGATTACAACAGGATCTGGACGAGATGGGCCAATGGGCTGAGAAGTGGCAGATGGAGTTTAATTCAGATAAATGAGAGGTGCTGCATTTTTGGAAAGCAAATCTTAGAAGGATTTATACACTTAATGGTAAGGTCCTAGGGAGTATTGCTGAACAAAGAGACCTTGGCGTGCAGGTTCGTAGCTCCTTGAAAGTGGAGTCGCAGGTAGATAGGATAGTGAAGAAGGCGTTTGGTATGCTTTCCTTTATTGGTCAGGGTATTGAGTACAGGAGTTGGGAGGTCACGTTGCAGCTGTACAGGACATTGGTTAGGCCACTGTTGGAATATTGCGTGCAATTCTGGTCTCCTTCATATTGGAAAGATGTTGTGAAACTTGAAACAGTTCAGAAAAGATTTACTAGGATGTTGCCAGAGTTGGAGGATTTGAGCTATAGGGAGAGGCTGAACAGGCTGGGGCTGTTTTCCCTGGAGTGTCGGAGGCCGAGGGGTGACCCTTATAGAGGTTTATAGGATAAATAGGCAAAGTTATTAGATAGCTTACAGTGTGGAAACAGGCCATTTGGCCCAACAAGTCCACACCGACCTGCCGAAGCCCAACCCACCCAGACCCATTCCCCTACATTTACCCCTTCACCTAACACTACGGGCAATTTAGCATGGCCAATTCAACTAACCTGCACATTTTTGGACTGTGGGAGGAAACCGGACCACCCACGCAGACACGGGGAGAATGTGCAAACTCCACACAGAGGGTAGCCTGAGGCAGGAATTGAACCCGGGTCTCTGGCGCTGAGGCAGCAGTGCTATCCACTGTGCCACCCACTGGGGTTGGGGAGTCCAGAACTAGAGGACATAGGTTTAGGGTGAGAAGGGAAAGATATAAAAGAGACCTAAGGGGCAACTTTTTCACGCAGAGGGTGGTACATATATGGAATGAGCTGCCAGGGAAGTGGTGGAGGCTGGTACAAATATAATATTTAAGCATTTGGATGGGTATATGAATAGGAAGGGTTCGGAGGGATACGGGCCAGGGGCTGGCAGATGGGTCATCTGGTCGGCATGGACGGGTTGGACTGAACGGTCTGTTTCCATGCTGTACACCTCTATGACCATCAGATCGGTGTCTTTTCCTTTAACCAGTCTCAAGAAATTACATAGACAAGAAAGAGACAATAGGACCTCTTTTTCCTTTTAAAAAAACTAGTATTCCTAAGGAAAACAAGAATCCACCTTTAAGGCTACAGATTAAATTAAATGTCATTGATGAAGAACACTTTGTGGTGTTGAAGTCTCTGGCTGCTATCAATGTTGCTTCCTTGCTAAGATGCACATTAAAGCTGGCAAAAGAAATCCCTCAAAATGCAAACCTGTCTAGATGAAACATAAAATAATGGTGGCAAGATCACATTTGATAATTTGAATTTCTAATCTTCAAGTTAACGAGAGTCATTACAGGCAGCCTAAATTTGGTTAATTGTCATCTTTGAACGGAGACAATGTTCCCCACGCGCTTACTCTAGTCGCACATTTTAAGAAAGTTGTGGTGCATAACATTTTACCATTTGTATGTTCTTACCTGTCTTAGTTTCCATTCTTGCTCGTGTTCTGATTCTTTTTGCTTCATTTGATCTTTAAATGGCAAGTCAATGTCAGGTCGAGAGACAGAATCAATGCATTCTTGCTGCTGCCTTCTCAAAGACTCGCTGGTCATTTGAACTTTGTTTATACGCAGTGCTGCTCGATTATCTCTTGCCTTTTGCTGCAAATTTTATTGCAATTATGTTTCAGTTAGCACGTTAAAAATTGTACTATTTGGTCAAGTGAGTCTTTACCAACTTTTAAAGATATTGTACAAAGCCTAAAGAACAGAACTCCCTCTGTTCTGTTCTATTCTATGCTGTGGGGTAAAGATATTTCTCAACAACGCATGGCAGAGAATATCAGTTTTTGTGACTGGAAAAAGTAGGGTCACTTTGAACATTTTTGAAAATTATGTTCTATTCCTCTGAAGTATACTTAAGATTAGAGGATTGGTCATAGATAAAACTAGGTCCAAGTAACCCAAGCAAGGCTGGCCCCAAACAATGCGCATGACCTAAACTAGCTAACCCAATGGGAAAAGTTTTATTGGCATTTACTGCTGTGAAATACCTTGAGTTTTTTTAAAAACATTATAAACATTGAATAAATTGAAGCTTAAAAGTTATTCATTCAAATTCCCTACCAGAAACTATTTTCTCTCAAACTTTCTTTACCTTTAAAAACAGACTCAATATCTACAATATTCAGTATCAGTTCATGAACCATGTCTCAAAGGAATGTATTGACCTTGCTTTGGGAGTACTTCAAATGCACATGATCAAGTTGGAGATTTACCTTTCACAAATAAAGAAAGTTTATATTTGTAAGTAGTGGACATTTTGCAGAAAACATTGTTTTATTCAAATTCATTTTTCAATTCATTCATTCATGGGATGTGGGCATCACTGGTTTATGTCAGCATTACTGCCCTTCCCTAATTGCCCACAAGGCAGTTAAGTGTCAAGCTCATTAGGTGTGAAGTCACACGTAGAGCAGACAAGTTAAAGTTTGCATTTTCATTCCCAAAAGGACATCAGTTAATGAGATGTTTGTTTCTGACAATCAACAGTGGTTTCATTGTCATCATTAGACTCCTAATTCCTCTTAACTAGATTCAAATGCCACCGCCTGACAGGGTGAGATTTAAATCTATATGCCCAGAACATTATCTAGGCTTCTAGATTAATAGTTTAGTGATGATACCATTAGGCCAGCACCGCCCCAAATATGGGATTAAAATGTTCTTATATGCACAGCCTACAAACTATAAAACAGCAAGGCAAGTGAGCCCGGGAGCTTTATAGGCCCGCGAGTCTTACTTCAGGTGTGAGTAAGGTGTTGGAAAAGGTTATAAGAGATAGGATTTATAATCACCTGGAAACAAGCAAGCTGATTAGGGATAGTCAACATGGTTTTGTGAAGGGTAGGCCATGCCTAACTAACTTTATTGAGTTCTTCAAGGTGGTGACAAAACAGGTGGATGAAACTAAAGTGGTTGATGTGGTGTATATGGACTTCAGTAAGGTGTTTGATAAGGTTCCATACGGTAGGCTATTGCACAAAATATTGAGTTGCGGGATTGAAGGTGATTTAGCGGTTTGGATCAGAAATTGGCGAGTTGAAAATGCAAGCTTTTACTTGTCTGGTCTCCGTGTGACTTCAGACCCAATGAGGTTGACACTTAACTGCCTTCTGGGGCAATTACGGAAGGGTGGTGGTTGATGGAAAATATTCATCCTGGAGCTCAGTTACCAGTGGTCTGCCACGAGGATCTGTTTTGGGGCCACTGCTGTTTGTCATTTTTATAAATGATCTGGATGTGGGCATAGAAGGATGGGTTAGTAAATTTGCAGATGACGCTAAGGTAGGCAGAGTTGTGGATAGTGCCGAAGGATGGTGTGAATTACAGAGGGATATAGATAAGATGCAGAGCTGGGCTGAGAACTGGCAAATGGAGTTTAATGTGGAAAAGTGTGAGGTAGTCCACTTCAGAATAAGTAACAGGAATGCAGAGGGCTGAGCCAATGGTACAATTCTTGGTTGTGTAGCTGAACAGAGATATCTCGGTGTCCAGGTACATAAATCCCTGAAAATTGCCACCCAGGTTGATAGGGTTGTTAAGGCGGCATATGGTATGTTGGCATTTATCGGCAGGGGGATTGAGTTTTGCAGCCACAAGGTCATGCTTCAGCTGTACAACACTGGCAAGGCTGCACCTGGTGTATTGCATACAGTGCTGGTCACCACATTATAGGAAGGATGTGGAAAACTTTGGAAAGGGTTCAGAGGAGATTTACAAGGATGCTGTCTGGTAGGGAAGGAAGGCCTTATGAGGAATGGCTGAGGGAATTGAGGCTGTTTTCGTTGGAGAGAAGAAGCTTGACAGGTGACTTAACTGAGACATATAAGATAATCGGGGATTAGATAGGGTGGACAGTGAGAGCCTTTTACCTCGGATGGTGAAGGCCAACACGAGGGGACATAGCTTTAAACTGAGGGGTGATAGATTTAGGACAAATGTCAGGGCTAGTTTCTTTACTCAGAGTAGCAGCGGTGTGGAATGGCCTGCTGCAACAGTAGTAGACTCACTGACATTAAGGGCATTTAAATGGACATTGGACATACATATGTATAACAATGGAATGGTGTAGTTTGGATGGGCATCAAATTAATTTCACAGGTGGTGCAACATCGAGGGCCAAAGGGCCTGTACTGCACTGTAACGTTCTAAGGCAACTTTGCAGACATGTGGTTGGTTCTAGTTCACAATAACACTAACACATCTCCTCAGGAAGCCTTGTTGAAGGATCAGTGCTGAACACCTGCTTTGATTCTGCTAGCCTGTTCTGGACAGACCCTCAGCAATGCTGTTATTTCTACAGTGAAAACAATACATTTCATTAAGGCAAGGTATCCCTGGCTTCCAATCTATTCTTTATGTAAAAGATTTTAATGTCTTCTATGACAGGGGTGAATGGACGTTGTCTGCGGCTCCTGATTTTGACAATGCCACTTTCAATTTCTTAGATTTCCTGATACTTATCTTGTCACTGTTGTAATGTCTCAAATTGCCCTTTGTTAATAATATCCATCTATTGTAAGTAGCACTGTGATATGCAGGCATAACATGAAACAACGGAGTGATGGACTAATTATTTTTGAAAAATCAATATTCAAAATAAATACAGAGATCTCAGATATATGTAAGAATAATAGGGTAGTAATAGTAGGGGATTTTAATTTTCCAAACATTGACTATCATAATGTGAAAGACTTGGATGATGAGGAATCTGTTAAATGTGTTCAAGAAAATTTTCTTTATCAATGTGTGTGTACACTTACATAAGCACATAATAACTAGGAGCAGGAGCAGGCCATCCGGTCCTTTGAGCCTGCTCTGCCATTCAATAAGATCATGGCTGATCTTTTCATGGACTCAGATCCATTTACCGGCACCCTCACTGTATCCCTCAATTCCTTCATTGTTCAAAAAAAACCTTAGATTTAAAAACATTTACTGAAGTAGCATCAACTACTTCGCTGGGCAAGAAATTCCAAAGATTAACAACCCTCTGGGTGAAGAAGTTCCTTCTCAATTCAGTCTTAAATCCGCTCTCTCTAATCTCGAGGCTATGCCTTCTTGTCTCAAGTTTCACCTGCCAGTGGAAACATCCTCCCTACTTCTATCTTATCTATTCCTTTCATAATTTTATGTTTCTATAAGATCCCCCCTCAATTTTCTAAATTCCAATGAATATAATCGCAGTCTACTCAGTCTCTCCTCATAAGACAACCCCCTCAACTCCAGAATCAATCTAGAGAGCCTCCTCTGCAACCCCTCCAGTGCCAGTACAACCTTTCTCAAATAATGAGTCTAAAACTGCACACCATGATTTGGAGATGCTGGGATTGGATTTAGGTGCACAAAGTTAAACATCACAGGTTATAGTCCAATAGGTTTATTTGGAAGCACTAGCTTTTGGAGGTCTGCTCCTTCATTAGGTACTTCAGGCGTGGCCTCATCAGCACCTCATATAGATACAACATAACCTTTGCTTTTAAACTCACTCCCTTTAGCAATGAATGACAAAATTCCATTTGGCTTCCTAAGTACTTGTTGTGTCTGCAGACCAACCTCGCGATTCATGCACAAGGACACCCAGGTGCCTCTGCATTGCAGCATGGTTCAACTTTTTACCATTCAAGGGATAGTCCTTTTTATTGTAACTCCTATCAAAATGTATGACTTCACATTTATATACATAGTATCCATCTGCCAGACCTTTGCCCACTCACTCAAAGTATCTATGTTCCTCTGCAAAGTTTCACAGTCCTCTGCACACATTGCTCTGACACTCATCTTAGTGTCACCTGCAAACTTTGACATCCTACACGTGGTCCCCAACTCCAAACTATCTATATAAATTGTAAATAATTGCAGTCCCAACACCGATTCCTGAAGCACACCATTAGTGATTGATTGCTAGCCAGAATAGCACTCATTTACCCCCACTCTGTTTCCTGTTAGTCAACCAATCCTCTATCCACGCTAACACTTTATCCCTAACGCCATGTATTTTTCTCTTATGCAGCAGCCTCTAGTGCGGCACCTTGTCGAAGGCCTTTTGGAAATCTAGGCATACCACATCCATTGGGTCCCCATTGTCCACCTGACTTGGAATGTCTTCATAGAATTCCAAACGATTTGTCAAGCATGACCTGCCCTTCATGAACCCATGCTGCGTCTGCCCAACGGGACAATTTCTATCGAGATGCTTTGCTTTTTCTCTCTTGATAATAGACTCAAGCATCTTCCCCACTACAAAGGTTAAGGTCTATAATTCCCCATCTTTTGTCTAACTCCCTTTTTAAAACAATGGCGTCACATTTGCTGGGACTGCCCCAGAGTCTAGCGAATTTTGGAAAACTATTTCTCCCGTCATCTCTTTTAGTATCCTGAGATGCATTCCATCAGGACCTGGAGACTTATGAATCCTTAGCTCCATTAGCTTGCCCAACACTACCTCTTCTATAAAAATGATTGTTTCCAGGTCGTCACCTACAATTGTCTCTTTGTTAAATGTTATTAGTGTCCTCCACTGTGAAGACAGATACAAAATACTTGTTCAATGCATAGGCTATTTCATCATATCCCATAACTGAATTCCCCTGCTTATCCTCTTAAGGGCCGATATTTACTTTAGCCACTCTTTTAATGTTTTATACATTCATTGAAACATTTGCTGTATGTCATTATATTCTGTTCTGGTTTTTTCTCAGGTTCTTACTTTTCTTCCTAGAGAAGGAGCAAAACCTGACGTTCTCTTGGGAAAGAAGGCAGAGTGAGTGACTGAAGTGTTAGGAGGGGAACACTTTGGGACCAACGATCATAATTCTATTAGCTTTAAAACATTTATGGTAAAAGTTAAGCCTCTGTAAAAGTTCTTAATTGGAGTAAGGCAAATATTAATGGTATGAGGCAACAACATGAAAAGTTGATTGGAGTAGACTGTTCGCAGGCAAAGGGATAACTGGCAAATGGGAGACTTTCAAAAAGTGTGATAACTAGCATTCAGATGCATTATGTTCCTCTAAGAGGAAAGGGCAAGGCTGGTAAGAGTAGGGAACAATGGATGGGTAAGGTTGAAGTTCCAGTCAAGAAGAAGAAAGAATCACTTCTTAGATATAGACAACAACTGGGATTAAATGAGTCTCTTGAAGAGAACAGTGTGTGTTGGGGCATTAAGAGGGAAACCAGAAGGGCCAAGTGGGGATATGAGATAGCCTTAGCAGATAACGTTAAAGATAATCCAAGAGATTCTACAAATATATTGAGAGCAAAGGAGCAACTGGAGAGAGAATATGGCCTCTTAAAGATCAAGTCTATGAGTTGAACATCAGGAGATGAAAGAGATACTAAATGAATATTTCCCAACATATATTAGTGTGGAGAAAGAAATGGAGGTTAGAGAACTCAGAGATAAAAACTGATGTTTTGAAAACAGTTTGAAAACAGGGGCAGCACAATGGCTCATTGGTTCTCACAGCACCAAGGATCTAGGTTCAATTCCACCCTCAGGTGACTGTGTGGAGTTTGCACATTCTCCATGTCTTCGTGGGTTTCCTCCGGTGCTCCAGGTTTTCCCACACTCCAAAGATGTGGAGTTTAAGTGGATTGGCTGCACTAAACTACTCGGAGAAAGTGAGGACTGCAGATGTTGGAGATCAGAGCTGAAAATGTGTTGCTGGAAAAGCACAGCAGGTCAGGCAGCATCCAAGGAGCAGGAGAATCGACGTTTTGGGCATGAGCCCTTCTTCAGGAATTGGCTCTTCAGGAATTTCGGGCAAGAGCCAATTCCTGAAGGGCTCATGCCCGAAACGTCGATTCTCCTGCTCCTTGGATGCTGCCTGACCTGCTGCGCTTTTCCAGCAACACATTTTCTGCACTAAACTACTCAGTGTCTGCAAAAGTGTAGGCTTACAGGGGTAGGCCATGGGAGTGTGACTGGGTGGGATGCTAGTCAGACTCAATGGGCCAAATTGCCTGCTTCCATTGTAGAGGAGCTCTATAATTCTATGAGTTCACATCACTGAAGAGGAACTGTAGGAGGTCTTAGAAAACAAAGTTAGATAAATCTGTGGGACCTTTCCAAGGGTATTCCAGAACACACTTTGGAAGTTTGGGAAGAAATTGTGGGGCTCCTATCAGAAATATCTGTATCATCTATAACTATGGGCCAGATGGCAGAGGACTGGAGGGTGGCTATAATGTTGTGCCTTTACTTAAGGAAGGCACAAGGAGAAACCTAGGAATTATAGACCTGCGGTGGGTAAGTTGGTGGAGGTGATTCTGAGCAATAGAATTTACATGTATTTGGAGAGACAAGGACTGATTAGGGGTTGTCAGGATGATTTTGTGCAAGGAAAATAATGCCTCACAAACTTAAGGAAGTAACCAAAAAGATTGCAGAAGCAGAATGGTATATGTTGTTTACATGGACTTTAGTAAAGTCTTGGAGAAGGTTCCACATGGTAGACTAATTAGTAAAGTTAGATCACATGGGAATCAGTGTGAGCTTTTCAATTGGAAAAATTGGCTTGACAGTAGGAGATACAGGGTGGTGGTGGAAGGTTGTTTTTGAGACAATGGTGTTCTGCAGGATTGATGCTGGGTCCACTGTCGTTTGTCATTTATATAAACAAAGTGGATGAGAATAGAGGAAGCATGGTTAGTAAATTTATGGATGACACCAAAATTGGTGGTGTAGTAGCCAGTGAAGAAGGTTACAACTACAAACTACAAACAGATCTTGATCAATTTGGGTCAAAGGGCTAAAGGAGGGTTCTGAAGGGTTATGCCCAAATTGTCGACTCTCTTGCTCCTCGGATGCTGTCTGACCTGCTGTGCTTTTTCCAGCGTTATGCTTTATCAGCTCAATGGGCTGAGGAACGGCAGATGGAGTTTAATTTCGATACAAGCGAGGTATTGCATTTTGCTAAACAAGGGCAGGTCTTATTAATGGCAGGGTTCTGGGTAGTGTTGTAGATCAGAGAACCTAGGAGTTCAGGTACATAATTCTTTGAAATTTGTGTCACAGGTAGACAGGGTGGTTAAGAAGACGTTTAGCACACTTGCCTTCATTCTCAGACCTTTGGGTATAGGAGTTGGCATGTCATGTGGAAGTTTTTCAGGACATTGGTCAGGTCTCTCCTGGAGTAGTGTGTGCAGTTCTGGTCACCCTGTTATAGGAAGGATATTACTAAACTGGACTCAGAAAAGATTTATTGGAATGTTGCTGGTATGAAAGAATTGAGTTATAAAAGTAGGCTGGGATTTTTCTCACTGCAGCATAGGAGGTTGAGGGGTGACCTTACAGAAGCTTATAAAATCATGAGAGGCACAAGAAAGATAAATAGCAACGGTATTTTCCCTAGGGTGGGGCAGTTCAAAACTCAGAGGCATATTGTTAAGGAGAGAGGAGAAATATATAAAAAGGGCACGAGGGCAATTTTTTTTTTACACCGAGAGTGGGTGTTGTGTGGAATGAACTGCCAGAGAAAGTGGTGGATGCAGGTACAGTTACAACTACAACATTTAAAAAACATTTGGATAAGTTCATGAATAAGAAAGGTTTGGGCTGGTATGAGTAGACAAATGAGACTGGTTTAGTTTGGAAACATGGTTGAAGTGGACTAGTTGGACTCCATAATTAAAAAGCTATTTCAAGTCATGTAGGGCTCTTCTTCTCTTGCCCTATGGCTACCTTGCAGTCCCAGACTGATTTTCTCCAGGTGCTTTTTATTTTTATTTCCGATTTCCAGCATCTGCAGTATTTTGATCTCATCTAAAAATCGTTTTCATTCCCTATACAATTCAAACATCCAGCAGAAAAAAATCATGCACAGAAAACAAGGCTTACCACATAAGGGGCCCTCTCTTGGGAGCTTGCCTTCCTCCACAGTTTAGCTATTTGTTTCACTCTGGTAGCCCAATCTAAATGATAAAGAGATAGTGTCTGATTTGTGGACTGAAAATACTGTGAGATTTCCTGAAAAACAAGCTTGCAAGCAAAACGAAACATAAAGAAAGCCATACAACCTACCATCAACTTCATTTGAGTGTCTACCTAACTAAAACTCTGCAATGGCTTAAACTGGTTGCAAAATCTCATGCTTATATCTTATTTACAATGGCAATTGGTGATCCAACACTTGAGAACGTCTGACTTCAGATTGGCAGTGGAAGCAGAATTCTGTATTCTAAACTGTTCAGTCTTAAATAAAATCAGATTTGGAATTCGGTTGTACACCACAACTAATTTGGAAACAGTGAGATGCAAATACAGTCAAGTAGATCAAGTGCTGAATTACCTGCTTTATATATACTAGCATAAAGGAAAAACACTTTCACAAGATTGAGAAGTATGATTGTGGAGCTGCCTCAAGAAGCAGCAGTACAAATAAGGCATTATGGCTATAAGAAATCCAATTTAGATTGGATAGTAGAGCACAATAACAAAAACAGAAAGTGATGGAGAAACTCACCAGGTCTGGCAGCACTTGTGGAGAGAAAATTGGAATTAACATAGAGTTCAGCGACACTAGAATTGAAAGATTAACTCCTTTTTTTCTCCACATATGCAGCCAGACCTGTTAAGCATCTCCATCAGTATCTAATTTTTTAAAGATCTCCAGCATCCGCAATTCTCTGCTTTCTAAGAAAGTAGGTTTGGTCTGAAAAAAATGATGTGGAAATGATGGTGACTGGGATGGACCAAGTTAAAAATCACACAATACCAGGTTATAATCCAACAGGTTTATTTCAAAGTAGAAGCTTTCGGAGCGCTAGAGCAACCTGACGAAGGAGCGGCACTCCAGAAGTTTGTGACTTCTGGATGCCTGTTGGACAAGAACCTGGTGTTGTGAGATTTTTAACTTGGTCTGAACAAATTAATCCCAGACAACCGATGGAGGACTTCAAAAATATGAAAAGTTGTTATGGCAAACACTGACAGATTGCTAACAGCTCTTTAACCAATGGAAACTAAACAAAATCTGAAAAAAAAATCTAAAAATTAAAGACAATGTTAAAAAAAGTTGAACCCTCATCAGCTCAGAACAGCTCATTCAACCAAATGCATGACTGAACACAGTACCTTCCTGAACTAGGCATGCAATATCATATCAGACAGTTAAATGATTTATTCAGGAAGCACTGTTGTTATATAGACCATAGAACTGTGCAGGACAGGAATGGGCCCTCCAGCCTCCCTTGGTCTGCATCCCTCCACTCCTTGCATATTCATGTGCTTATCTAAAAGTCTCTCAAACATCCTTATTGTATCTGCTTCTACCATACCTGGCAGTCCATTCCAGACTCCTACCACTCTGTTTTAAAAAAAAACTTGCCTCTCACATCTCCTTTGAGGTTTTCCCTTCTCACCTTAAATGCATGCTCCTTAGTATGAGACATTTCATCATTGGGAAAAAGATTCTGACCGTCAACCCCCTCTAAGTATCTCATAATTTTATAGACTTCTATCAAGTCGCCACTGCTCCAGAGAAAACAACCTGGGTTTTTCTATCTCTTTTTATAGGTCACACCCTCTAATCAATGAGGGTCCTGGTGAACTTCTTCTGCACCCTCTGCAAAGCCTCCACATTCTTCTTGTAATGTCGCGACTGTATGTTCATCTAAATGGATCGGTTTATCAACTATTGACACAACAGTTGAATCACTGTCAATGTTGGATCTGAGCAAAAGACTAGGTTTTTTCAGCTGGTGCTTCAGCAGACTTATGAAATTCATGGTTTACATCAGAGTGGTGCTGGAAAAGCACAGCAGGTCAGGCAGCATCTGAGCAGCAGGAAAATCGATGTTTCGGGCAAAAGCCCTTCATTATGAAACTCATACCCAACAATTCGATTACAATAATTCAGAATTGTTTGTGTATGTGGAAAGTTCTGAACATGCATATTTGTCGAAGTTTAGAAGGGAACTATTTCATTTAATCTATATTGGTATAGAAGTAGGCGTTATCTATGGCAAAAATTAGCATTCATTAGCAGAGGGATTGAATTCAAGAGTTGTGAAGTGATGTTGCAACTGTACAGGACTTTGGTTAGGCCACATTTGGAGTACTGTGTGCAGTTCTGGTCGCCTCACTTTAGGAAAGATGTGGAAGCTTTGGAGAGGGTGCAGAGAAGATTTACCAGGATGTTGCCTGGAATGGAGAATAGATCGTACGAGGATAGGTTGAGAGTGCTAGGCCTTTTCTCGTTGGAACGGCGAAGGATGAGGGGTGACTTGATAGAGGTTTATAAGATGATCAGAGGAATAGATAGAGTAGACAGTCAGAAACTTTTTCCCCGGGTACAACAGAGTGTTACAAGGGGACATAAATTTAAGGTGAAGGGTGGAAGGTATAGGGGAGATGTCAGGGGTGGGTTCTTTACCCAGAGAGTGGTGGGGGCATGGAATGCGCTGCCTGTGGGAGTGGTAGAGTCAGAATCTTTGGTGACCTTTAAGCGGCAATTGGATAGGTACATGGATGGGTGCTTAAGGTAGGACAAATGTTCGGCACAACATCGTGGGCCGAAGGGCCTGTTCTGTGCTGTATTGTTCTATGTTCATAATCTATGTCAACTAGCGACTTTCCTTAAATTGTACAAGATGAATTAAAATTATAACTTCAAAATGGTGGTTGAGATATTTTTGGACAAATATACAATAGATTTTGTTTTGCTTTGTAATTCAAAAACTTTCTTCAGCCTATAATGAACAGCATGTTTATCACAAGACAGGCAAATGGTGCGACTCTCGAGTCATGCTGTTACTATTTTTAAAAAGAATTATTTTCATTTCAGTGTAGATACTTGTAATTCGGTTTACAGAGGCAATACTGCCAAATTTCAACAGAAAAATCTGTGCAGTAATCTGGTGCAGTGCAAACATTGGCCTAACAGTTTTCACACTAACTAGAGTTGTTGCAAAGACATCAGCATACACTTTGTTAAACACGTCTTGATATTACATTAATGATTATTCCTTCTAGTATCCGCTTTAAGTACCTCCAAATATTTGGAAAATCAGTCTGTGACTTAAGTGGCATTGCATCATGTCTTAAATTCATATTGTGCTAATCTCTTATAAGATTGTTTTATGTTTTCTAACATTACAAAATGCATTTTCTATGACTACATCAAGTGCAAGTCCTTGAATTTGGAGGCAATACTATGATGTAACCAAGGGACACATCTGTTTTGGTAAAATATTTGCAAAGCAAATCAATACATCAATATTTAAATGATTTCATACAATGTGCACTTAGGATAAATTAAAATTTTGAAGTAGCATGAGAGTGTAAATCTTTCATTTGAGAACATGCTGACATTTCCAGAAATACGATCTCACTATATGGGATTACCTGGAAAATCTTCTTTCAGGTTGGGGAAGTTTGTATTTGTATATAGAACAGGGGCGACAGTTGCCATCTCACCCAGAGATTCTTCCTTTTCCCATTTCAGAGTACTCCGTTGTGTGTAGTTCAGTGTGTCTCCTTCCGCCTCCACAGCAGGAGCAGAGGGAACCCATGGGTTAGGAGGCTCAGTTACAACTTGACTAAACATATGATTCTTGTCTCTGTCAAATTGATCCAGTTCAAACATATGTAGTTAAAAGTACTGCCAGAAGCATCAATTAGTTGCTGGAATGCTAGGTACATGTATTGAAATAACAGAAAAAAGTCTAGAATACATCAAATACAAGATATTTCTTATTTCGATGAAAGTTACATCTTTTATGAGAAAGCTCTCCTTTTTCACCCAAAGCTTCATCTAGGCATAAACTAAAGCACAGCAGGAGGTTGTGTGTTTGTGCTGACCAAAGACAGCCTAATCCTCCTGTCTAGCTCTTGGTCTATGGCCTTCCAAGTGTATGTACATTTATATTATATTTAAGACTTAATGGCATTCTATAGTTACAAATGGTGTGCACCACTGAAGGTGATAATTCTGTTGTAAATTCCACTCCCTTCCAATGGAAATGTATTGATACTGAGAACACAACGTGCAAATCAGAATCTGATCAATTCTGGCTATAGGGTGCACTGCACTGGATAGTTGCAAATTTTTAAAGGTTGAAATGTTTGCAAATGGCCAGAGTCCAAGTTGTGAAACAGCTGTTATTCAGATAGTAGCACTGTGATTTGTTATATGGTATTTTTCCTTTTTATTATGTCAAGGGATATGGGCATCTCACTAGAAAGGCTACCATTTGTTGCTTATCCCTACATGCCCAAGGAGAGGCAATGGTGAGCCAACTTCTGTGGTCCATCTGGTTCAAGTTACACCACAGCACTGCTGGGAAGGGAGATGCAGGATATTGACCCAGTAACAGTGAAAGATATAGCTCCAAGTCAGAACAGTATGTGGTTTGGAGGGGATCTTGCAAGTGGCAGCAATACTTTGCATCTGCTGCCCTCGTTTTTCTATGTGGTGAAAGTTGCTAATTTGGAAGGTAATTTTGAAGGAGATTTTCAGAGTTGCTGCAGTATATCTTATTGATGGCATGTACTGCTGCCATTGTGCATTGGTGGAAGAGGGAATGAATGCTTAAGTTGGTAGATTTGTGGGAGGTAGGATGAATCAATTATCCTCAGTTTTTTAGTGCAAATCATGTTTTTGTAGTACGGAGAAATAGCCATTTTATAAGCTAGGTTTCTATAATGGAACATAAATTAAAATATCTAGTTTTAAAAGGAAGAAAGCAATTATTTTCAATGAAATCCATTTCTTACAATTTAAAAAATTTTACCATGTTAAAATACATTTGCTGTAATGGTATTGAGCAGGCCATAATGTTGCATACTCACCTGTTATCAGGGAATGGTGCCTGAGGGATCGAAGAATAAGAATTTGTGAGGCATCGTCCACCTCCAGGTGCTAAAGATGTTTGCTGCTGTGCATGTGGCCCCATTACACCATTTATTGCTGGCATCCTGGCAAATCCACCATCCCCTTCATGGCAGGAGTAGGTGAAAGAAAATGTATTAACTGTTAAGCTAGTATTAATGTATTTCCATAGTGAATTGAACTCAAAATCCTAAAGCAATTTACAACAGATTTTCTTTTAACTGTGTAATTATTGCTATTATGTAGGCAAAAACAAAGGAAAAAAATTGGTGATTATGTAATATCTTTTAAGAATAGAATATTCCAAAGTGCATTAAGGTCAATGAATTACTTAGCAAAATGCATTCAGGTTTGGTAGCCAAACAAGCTGCGCAAAACAAGGCCCTGCAATTATCAATTAGATGGATAACTAATTTATGCATTTTGGTCGTGGGAAAAAAATGCAAAGAATTTGCTTGGGAAGTGGCACAATTGCAGCAAATTCTCAAGAAGGTGGTTAATTGCCACATTCTGAAGTCCAATATATACTTATTTTGCCAGTTCACTTGATGTCTGTCATGTGAAACATGTTTGAATTGATGATTAAAGACATTATAGAGTCATAGGTGCACATTTAGAAAAAAACACAAAAAAAGTGGGAACAGTAAGCAACAAAGAAATATCACATTTAATCAATTCATTGGGAGTTTTTGAAAAAACAATTTGTGCAGTGGATCAGGGATAAACGGCCATTCCTGAAGGACGTTTGCCCGAAACGTTGATTCTCCTGCTCCTTTGATGCTGCCTGACCTGCTGCGCTTTTCCAGCAACACATTTTTAAGCTCTGATCTCCAGCATCTGCAGTCCTCACTTTCTCCCAGGGGATAAGGGGAATTTGTAAATGTTAAGGTGCCACATCAAAGATTACTGCAGAAAATAAAAGCTGTAGCATAAGGGTAACATATCAGTAAGGATAGAAGCTAGGCTGCTGGCATAAATTAGAAAATATGTATAAATAAGTCCTTATCTGGTTGGCAGGTGATGGGTAGAGATACACAGGGTTCTGTGCAGGAGTCTCAAGTTTTTAGAATTTGCATTAATGACTGAGAAGTGGTGAACGAAGGTGTGGTAGCTAATTTTGCAGATGACATGAAGACAGTTACAAAAGTAAATTACAGAAATATATAGATTAGTTGAGTGAGCACGGACAAAGCTAGTGGATGGAGTATAATATAGGAAAATGAGAATGAGAAAGCATAGTATCACTTAAATAGAGAATGGCTACAGAATTCTGAGATGCACAGGGATGCTATCTTTTTATTATGAGAGGAATTAAAGATATAAATTAGGATGTTATGCTTCATGTTATGTAGGGCTTTGAACTGACAAAATCTCAAATATTGTGTGCAGTTTTGATCTCCTTATGTTACAGAAAGATGTAAACTCACTGAAGATGTTTCAGAGGAACTTTACTAGATTACCTGGAATGAGTAGGTTGTCTTATGAGGATTGTTTAGGCTTAATTGTGCTGGGGTTTAAGAGTAAGGATCAACTTGATTAACGATCTTAAATTGTCTTGATGAGGTGGACATGGAAAATATATTCCTCCTTGCCAATCAGTCAAGAACTAGGCACCACTCTTTTAGGTGAGGAGAAAAGTTTTGTCTCAGAGTTGCACAACTTTGGTACTCTCTGCGTTGGAAGACAGTCGAGGCAGGATATTTATTAATATAAAAGATGGATAAATTATTGTTAGTCAACATTATCAAGAGTTGTTGGGAGCAGATGGGAATGTGGAATTCGAAACACAAACAGATCAGCCATGACCTTATTGAATGGTGGAGTTGACTCAAGTAGCCTACTTCTGCTCCTATTTAATTTGTTCAATATCTCATCTCATGAATAAAAAAAGGAAATATAAGGCATTAAGTTATTTGCATGGCAATCATGATATAAAATTATGATCAGTCAAGTAAATACAATAATACTACTTTCATACTTTCAACCTCAATGGAATATATGAAACCTACTTAAGAATGCCAATTCATTTGTGCTATTTGCAATCTTTTCAAACTCCATGTTTCAAAGCACACCTTGATTTGTACCCATGCAGTAAATTTGTCATTTTTAATCTCATTCCTCTTGAATGAGGTAAAATTTGCACTGACAGAGTTCAGCTTTTGTTCAAACTTTGATGATATGCAGCATGTTTCAGATCACTACAGTAGCTTGCTGTTCTTAATACAGAGACATTTTAGTATCAGCACATCCAGTTAAGATGATCTACTGAAAATAATGAATGCTAAATTTAGCACATGCTTAACTTATGCTGAGAGTCAATCTCCAATTCAATAAATTGCAGTAAAAATTAGATAGAGACAAAAAAAAACTGCAGATGCTGGAATCCAAAGTAGACAGACAGGAGGCTGGAAGGGCAACACAGTCTTGAAGAAGGGTTACACCCGAAATGTCGACTTCTCCACCTCCTGATGCTGCCTGGTTTGCGGTGTTCTTCCAAACTCCTGTCTGTCTAGTATAAATTAGATACCAAATTTTATGAACAAGAGTGACATTTCATTATTTTCACTTCTTTTGGGAATGTAAAACTAAATTCTACAGAAGAGATATACTTAAATAACTGATGGCTCATAAATTCCTCATCAAACTAGAGCTTTAATTTATTTAATCTAAACTTTACCTATTACAGTAAACTGGACAATTGTAATTTTGATTGCTTCTTTGAAATTTCAGGTTGAACCCATTAATGTGGGACCCGACCGCAGCTTGACCATGTGTGGGGCATAATGGCATGAAAATCATGTCATAAACATTTCAGGTTTTACAGTGTTTAAATATCACTGCCATTATCAACACATCACTTTTGTTAGGAGAAAAACAGACTGAAGTGTATTAGAATCGGAATGAAACAAGTAGTTAGTACAATTTTGCCAATATCTAGAAACATTTTTCCTTAAACTGCAGTAGATCACAATATGAAAAACAATTGGAACTGTTAACAGCCCAAAGACAATGAAAACTGGCAGCATTACATTACATAGTTAGACTGTACCATGTTCATGTGGAGGCAAAGGAGGCAAAGGTGGTGGAGGTGGTGGCGGAGGTGCCTGGTTAGCTGAAGGACTTAGCACGGCTGTGAATAGATCTTCCACTTCCTTTCCCTCCAGCTCTTGATTTGGAAAAAGAAAAGTGATAATGTTAGTATGAATTAAACTTTGGTGATACATTGATAATTTATTAAATTACTTTAATATTTGAAAATGAATACCTGGAATTTTGTACAGCTTACTTAGAATTGTACCTGTACAATAAAATCACATTTTAAGTCATTTACCAGAAACCCGTTCCACAACGTGACACAAAATAAACGCACTGGAAAGCATGAGAGATGTATCTCACCATCTGAAACGATTTTCTCAAGATCAGGGCTAAGTATTCGGTCTAGTTGTTCCTCGGTCAAAGGTCGTGAACCTTGGCCTCCACTTGACTGGGAAACTGCAGATGGGTCCTCTGTAATGGGGCCAATATCCAGTCCAGCTAAATAAGAAGTTGGTTGTGTTATTTTGATATAAATCAATAAATATATAGAAAATCTATGTGTGAAGGTGGCGGCAGTGGTCATTCATCATATCTTCTAAAATCAGAGTTTTTCAATTTATCACCAGTAAATTCATTTTGAATATCCTAAACTGCAAAAGTCCAGTGCAGAATGTTACTCAGCTAGAAGCGCCACATCAACACAACAGCTAAAATATAAAAAGCATAGGAATACGATAAGACAAGCAACAGGTCTGTGTTGTAATGTTCAATGACTCATTGCATTGCTGCTACTTATCTTCACAAGTTCTCAAGTCTAATCGCACTTTCACACCCTTTAACTTGTTTTCAAATGTCTATTTAGGGACTGTTTTAAGAATGGCTGATGACAATGTATGTCAATTAAACAATATTCTGAGTTAGTTTTTAAAGGAATTTGTCAAATTTGAACAAGCGCAAATTCCTTTTAGAAATCTTGCTATTTTTAAAATATTCAATAATTGTGTTCCATATTACAGACTTAAGTTTTATTGGCAAGACTGCCTACAGCAATATTATTTGTACTTTTATTCAGACTTTCAATCAAGCAAAATGCCAAATGGCCCTTCATAACAGATCCTGCACCCATTATCGTTTATGGAAGAATATTCAAAATATTTATCACCTTGTGTGTGTAAAAGTGCTTCCTAACATCTCTCCTGAATGATCTGACCCTAATCCTCAGACTATGGCTCCTAGTTCTAGAATCCCCATTCAGTGGGGATAGTTTATCTTTATCAATCCCTTCCATTAGTGTTAATTTTTTGAAGACTTCAATCAGATCATCCCTTAACCTAGTAAATTCTAGAGGAAAAACCTCCCCTCGGCAGCTTTTATTTCATTATTTGTCCTATTACCACTCCTTTTGACTGTTGAGCATTTCCAACTTTTTTTTTGTTTTTATTTCAAATTTCCAGGAGCTGCAATATTCTGCCTATGTATTTGTTGGGAAAGCAAATCTTTGCAGGACTTATACACTTAATGGTAAGGTCCTAGGGAGTGTTGCTAAACAAAGAGACCTTGGAGTGCAGGTTCATAGCTCCTTGAATGTGAAGTCGCAGGTAGATAGGATAGTGAAGGCGGCGTTTGGTATGCTTTCCTTTATTGGTCAGAGTATTGAGTACAGCAGTTGGGAGGTCATGTTGCGGCTGTACAGGACATTGGTTAGGCCACTGTTGGAATATTGCGTGCAATTCTGGTCTCCTTCCTATTGGAAAGATGTTGTGAAAGTTGAAACGGTTCAGAAAAGATTTACAAGATGTTGCCAGCGTTGGAGGATCTGAGCTATAGGGAGAGGCTGAACAGGCTGGGGCTGTTTTCCCTGGAGCATCGGAGGCTGAGGGGTGACGTTATAGAGGTTTACAAAATTATGAAGGGCATGGATAGGATAAATAGGCAATGTCTTTTCCCTGGGGTTGGGGAGTCCAGAATGGGATAAAGGGAAATTTGGACAATTGGATAGAAAACTGGCTAACCAGTCGAAGTCAGAGAGTGGTGGTAGATGGTAAATATTCAGCCTGGAGCCCAGTTACAAGTGGAGTTCCGCAGGGATCAGTTCTGGGTCCTCTGCTGTTTGTAAATTTTATGAATGACTTGGAAGAGGGAGTCGAAGAGTGGGTCAGTAAATTTGCAGATGATACAAAGAT
>NC_057714.1:107752067-107770816 GCF_004010195.1 Chiloscyllium plagiosum | reverse complement strand
GAGTGGCGGGGGCACTGCCTGTGCTGCCTGTGGGAGTGGTAGAGTCAGAATCTTTGGTGACCTTTAAACGGCAATTGGATAGGTACATGGATGGCTAGGACAAATGTTCGGCACAACATCGTGGGCCGAAGGGCCTGTTCTGTGCTGTATTGTTCTATGTTCTAACTAGAGGGCATAAGTTTAGAGTGAGAGGGGAAAGATATAAAAGAGACCTAAGGGGCAACTTTTTCACGCAGAGGGTGGTACGTGTATGGAATGAGCTACCAGAGGATGTGGTGGAGGCTGGTACAATTGCAACATTTAAGAAGCATTTGGATGGGTATATGAATAGGAAGGGTTTGGAGGGATATGGGCCGGGTGCTGGCAGGTGGGACTAGATTGGGTTGGGATATCTGGTCAGCGTGGACGGGTTGGACCGAAGGGTCTGTTTCCATGCTGTACATCTCTTATGACTCTATATTTGAATTTAAGAAACTAGCATTGCTCTTCTAGGAATGCCCCCATTTTGAAATAAGTTCTACTGCTGTCTCAGAGGAGATAACAGGAAATTCCAATGTTGTTATCTGTTATTGCCTTCAATTTCCCTTCCTGCATTTGATGACGTATACGCCAAAATTTGCTTTCACAGTCGCATCTGTTTCCTTAGCAACAGCTGCTGGCTCCAATTTATTCCATTGGCACTGCATTTCAGATTCAAAATTACAAATGTCCTAGATATTCAGTATTCCATTGCCCTGCAAACCATGTCTTCACCACATTTGGAAATCCATAGACATTATCCATATTCAGCATTACCATAGACATACTATAGACCCTTCTCTCTTCAGCAACACAGATGTACTCTAACTTGAAGCAGTCCCTGGTCCTTTCATTTCATCCACTGCGTCATCCAGCACTTTTAACAAAAACACAATCTTCCTTTCTGATATGAAGGATTACACATCAACAACGAATGGGTACCAATACTCATTATTATTCTTTTTCTCTTCCCCCGACTCAATTCCTTCTTCCAATTTCAATTCTTGCCACAAATTCATCGTGCCTCCTCTCTCTGACCCTGAATGATCTGTTCTTTAAAACACCTCAGCTTCATCCCCCCATGTCCCCCACCTTAATGAACTGTATTCATCACTATGCTGAGCTCCATGCCTGCCACTCTCATCTTTCATTTCTTTGCTTGTTCCGTGCTTACCTCCATTGATCTTGTATCATGAAATATTTTGTCACTTACTCTATCCTTCCCTCCATCCTGTCATAGACCTTCTTTCATTCCCCAACCTCTTCTTTTTATATCTGGTCAAAATCTATTACATTTCTAACTTTTCCCAATTCTGACGAAAAGGTCACATGTTTTCCCTCAACAATTTCTGCCAAGACCTCAATATTTACAGTGTCTTCTGTAATCTCTGAACCATAGAATTGTTACACCCATAAAAGGGGTCATTTAACCCATTGCGTCTGAACTGGCTCTTCACACGAGCATCATTACCTCGTGCCAATCTTCTGCTTTTTTCCCCCATTCCCTTGTAAACTATTTCAATCCAAATAATCATTCAATGCTCTCTTGACTGACTCAAATGAACCTACTTCCACATTTCCAGTCAGTGCATTCCATACCCTAACTATTCATTGTGTGAAAATGTTTTTTTCTTGCATCACTCGTCTCTTTTGCACATCATTTGAGGTCAACGTCCTCTCATTTCTGTTCTTCTTACAAGTGGGAACAATGTTTGCCTGTCTACTCTATTCAGCCCTCTCATGATTTTGAGAACACCCATCAAATTTCCTCTCAGCCATTTTCTTTCATATTTCCAGCAATATTTAGCTTTCGTTCAAAACACTCATTACAGCTCTAGTTACCTGATTTGCCAGACTATTGGGCCCCACAATATTAGGATGATTGACATTGAGATGAATTGATAAATGCAAGGTTGCTTTTCTAAGAAAACTCAAAAGAGGTAAAGAGGTCACAAAATTTACGTTGTACGGGGCTGAAGACATGGCCAACAAAGAAGTTAAGAAACTGGAATAGATGAGACCAGAATTGGACGAATGCATAGTGTGCTGATGGCTGTTGGGCAGGAAGAGGAAAGAGCTAAGGAGTACAGGGAATTATATAGACAACATTTCTGGACACATTTTGTTACGAAGTACAATAGGTTGTGTGGATTGGAGTACCATGTTATAAAGAGACATGGACAGACTAAGTGAGTGAGTAAACATATGGCAGGTAGAGTTCAATCTGAAAAAGTGAGAGATGGTGATCTGCCTACACTTTCAGGTCAGGATATCAGAAGTTTTGATGCACCACAATGGAACTATTGATTATTTATTTTTATCTTAAATTGATTTACATGGGGTACTGGGCTAATGGTCGGATACTTGGTAGTGTGGATGAGCAGAGGGATCTTGGTGTCCATGTACACAGATCTCTGAAAGTTGCCACCCAGGTAAATAGTGCGGTGAGGAAGGCATATGGCGTACTGGCTTTTATTGGTAGAGGAATTGCGTTCCGGAGTCCTGAGGTCATGATGCAGTTGTATAAGACTCTGGTACGGCCGCATCTGGAATATTGTGTGCAGTTTTGGTCGCCATACTATAGGAAGGATGTGGAGGCATTGGAACGGGTGCAGAGGAGGTTTACCAGGATGTTGCCTGGTATGGAAGGAAAATCGTATGAGGAGAGACTGAGGCACTTGGGGCTGTTTTCACTAGAGAAAAGAAGGTTTAGGGGTGACTTGATTGAGGTGTACAAGATGATTAGGGGGTTAGATAGGGTCGACAGTATGAACCTTTTCCCGCGTATTGAGTCGGGTATTACAAGGGGGCATAGCTTTAAATTAAGGTGGGGTAGATATAGGACTGATGTTAGGGGTAGGTTCTTCACTCAGCGAGTCGTTAGTTCATGGAATGCCCTGCGAGTAACAGTGGTGGACTCTCCCTCTTTATGGGCATTTAAGAGGGCATTGGATAGGTATATGGAGGATAGTGGGTTAGTGTAGTTTAGGTGGGCTTGGATCGGCGCAACATCGAGGGCCCAAGGGCCTGTACTGCGCTGTATTCTTCTATGTTCTATGTTCTATGTTAGTACTCGCATGTTGTTGATTCACTAAATTGCTTTTTTAAAGTTATCTAACTTTAGATAGCAACCAGAACAACAAATATGACCAAGAATTATATGCAAATGATCAGACTGAAAAATTATAATTCTTTAATAAACATTGAGTCTCTTCCTGCCACAACTTTATTTCTCATATTTTCAACAGCTGATTTGTTGGCATTATGGCACGTGTATTGAGAACCAAGAATTCTTCAGACTAAAAAAGCAACATTCTTTGCAACAATCAGATGCAATGATAGGAAGTAGACAAATATATTTATACATACATAAATAAAGAGTAATGAGACTCAATTCTGCTTTCTTTACACAGATGCTGCCAGACCAGAGTTTCACCAGCAATTTCTGCTTAAACATGCAGAATCTATCTTTTACCCCACTTTCAATTTTTCTTCTACATCCTTCTCCTTTTATTTAGATGTCTTATTTGTAGTAATCGCTGCAACTAGGCAAATCATTTGCAAGTGGGGTATCTCACGTTGGATACTTTTAATAATCACGTACCACTCAACTCAAAAATGCTTTGTGTACAATTTGCTATGAGACAATAGTAGAATGAGGGCAGCAATGGGAACCCAATTGGAAACAGGACCAATAATGTACTCCCTCAATGAAATTTAAGGACTGATAAAGAAACAGAGGAAGGTTCAACGTGAGATACGCCACTTGCAAAGGATTTGGCTTGTTGCAGAGATGACTGCAAATAAGAAATAAAAGGAAAAGGATATAGAAAAAAAAATTGCAAGTGGGGTAAAAAGTACATTCTGCATGTTTAAACTGAAATTGCTGATGAAACTCAGCAGGTTTGGCAGCACCTGTGAAGAGAAAACAGAATTAACGTTTTGAATCTGGTGGCTTTTCATTTTTGCATACAGATCGTTCTGCTATATTGCACGTTTCATTAATGTGATTATGCTGAAACGTGACCACTATTTCTATCACATGAACTTTTAAAATGTGTGTTGTCTGTAACGCGATTACAGTGTCAACACTTTTAGTGCTGTTTCTTAAGCATGGCTTTTCTGTAACGCAGGGTTGCACAAGAACGCAACCATTGCATTATAGAAGAATTGACTATATATAAATATGTTTGCCTACTTTTATCTTTGCATTTGATTATTGGAAGGACTGTAGCTTTCTTGGTCTAAAGGAGGTGCCAGTGTTGGACTGGGGTGGACAAAGTTAAAAATCACACAACACCTGGTTATAGTCCAACAGGTTTTATTGGAAGTACAAGCTTTTGGAGCACTGCTGCTTCATCAGGTGGGGCAAGATCATAGGACACAGAATTTCCACACACTCGCACAATTGCACGCACACAAGTCTATGGGGTGAATTTGCATTTGCAGATACATTCCATTTTGTTCATAAGGCAAACAATCTGTAGGCTATAACCTGGTGTTGTGTGAATTTTAATGAAATAATTCTTGGTAAAGAAAAATGGATTCAATGGGAAACAAAAAAGACAAAAAAGAAATAAAGGAAGAAAAATCTAAATTTAAAATTTATGAAATCTCAAAACAATTCACCACATACAATAACAAGGTTAAACAGGTTAAATAGTTTTTTGTAAAAAAATATTAAAACACCAAATCACTTGTGTCACCAGTTCAAAGAAGAAATTACAAGCACTGTTTACCAGGCCCTTTTCTAAACGCTGTGAAGTATTGGTGACATCACATATTCCTTCTCTCAGGGCACTGGAACACAAACATAGCTTCCGAACAGAGGCAGCAGCTGGAAATTATGACCTGCCCCCCACACCCACTGCCCAGACTGGTTGATGACTACTGTAGTCAAGCCCAAGAGCAGGCCCATAAGAAAGTCCTCTGATGGGCGACCTCCCGTCACCAACTAATACTCCGCACCACATGTTCAAAGGTCAGAAGTGCGGGGTTAAAGTGCAACCAAAAGAATATCTGGCTTTTCAAACAGCTAAACAAAAAAAGGGGTCTAATCGCCCACAATTAACATATACATAGTCTATGGACGTTAAATTGTTCCCTTTCTACATCAGGCAAGTTAAGAATTATCATGTGGTTGAATATATACACAGGAACTTCGATTATCCGAATATAGATTGTCCGAATTTCAGGTCATCCGACAAAGATCAAGGTACCGATAGAAACATTACATCAAAAAGGAGCTTCCATCACTGATTGCATCTTTTGTTTACAATGATTAAAAGTGAATTCGGCTTTCTGAAATGCTGCCGAGAACAGACCTGAACATCGATGAGAGCCCAGGCACTGTCTCCAAACGATCGATCTCCCTCTTGATCTCTGTCTCGGACTCCCTCTCCTTCCCCTAGAGTTATACACAGGGGTGTAACCTAAACCCTCCCCTTCCCCAGATAATCTCTCCAACATTGTCCTATACAGGGCAGAGTGGAGATTTGTCAAAAAGTTGCAGTAGTACGTTGTGTGTGGGGTTGTGTGTGTATGCGCATGTGCTATTTTGAGACTCACCCCCCAAAGACAGCGGCAGCGGCCCAGTCCTGTTGCTGGGGTTGGCGGGGATGGGGAAGACAGGGGAGGAGAGGTTGGAATGGCAGAGGTTGGGACGGACGAGGGCTCACTCTCGGTGTGCTGCTGCCTAGTCTCCTGAACGAGGAGTGGACTTAGGAAGTGTTCGCTGTGTCAATCCCACTGAACTGATTGGGGACGGGGGAGAAGAGGCTTCAGCAATGCTGCAGGTTCCTTACACACAAGTGTGTGTCTGCTCAGAAACAAACCCTGAGACAGAGAAAGGGAGCAAGGCTGGCAGAGCGAGGAAAAAGGAAACTTCAGAAAACTCCGAGCCGCAGAGGAAAGACGTTGAATCAATTAACTGAATATTTCGTTTGGATAATTGAGGTTCCTCTGTAGTTAATAGTCTTAAATCACCAGTCCCAAGTTTCTGCGGTAAGTTTAATATGCACCTAACATGAAAATTAGCAAAATTCTTAAAAACAAATTGAAGACTAAAAGGTGAGATAGTTTCTGAAAAGTAAATGGTGACCAACAAGTTCTCGAGATTCACAATTCCTGGCAAATCTCTTAATCCCTCGAATTTGCAGCTGATTCAGACCATAAGATATAGGAGCAGAATTAGGTCATTCAGCCTAGTGTCTGCTCCACCATTTGATCATGGCTGATATGTTTCTCAACCCCATTCTCCTGCTTTCACCCCGTAACCTTTGATCCCCATACTAATCAAGAACATATCTATCTCTGTCTTAAATACTCAACGACTTGGCCTCCACAGCAATGTGTTCCACAGATTTGCCACCCTCTAGTCGAAGAAATTCCTCATCTCAGTTCTAAAGGGTTGTCCCTTCACCCTCAGGCTTTGATCCTAGTCTCTCATGAATAGGAAGGGTTTGGAGGGATATGGGCCGGGTGCTAGCAGGTAGGACTAGATTGGGTTGGGATATCTGGTCGGCATGGACGGGTTGGACTGAAGGGTCTGTTTCCTTGCTGTACATCTCTATGACTCTATAAATGTATCCTCTCAATATTCGGTAAGTTTCAGTGAGCTTCCCCCATATCCTTCTAAACTCCAAGTACTGACCTGGAGTCCTCGCTCGTTCCTCATTTGACAAGCTCTTCATCCCAACATCATTCTTGAAAACCTCCTCTAGGGCCCTGCATCTAAGACAGAACGTGCTGGCTGGTGTTGGAGGGGATCCAAAGTACTCTCAATATTTCAAATGTGTCTGACCAGACCTTGTACAGCCTCAGCATTGCTCTTGTATTTTAGCACTTTTGAAATAAATGTTAACATTGTATTTGCCTTCTTAACTGCCAAATGAGCCAGCATGTTAAGATTAAGAGAGTCCTGAACTAGGACTCCCATGTCCCTTTGTGATTCTGATTTCCAAAGCCTTTCCCATTTAGAAAACAGACACCTCCAATCTTTCTACCAAAATGCATAACCTCGCACTTTCCCACTTTCCCATATCTTCCACTTCTTTGCCCACTCTCCTAGCCTGTCCAAGTCCTTCTGCAGCCTTGCCACATCCTCAACACAAGCTGTCCCTCCATCTACCTGTGTCATCTGCAAACCTAGCAACAATGTCCTCAGTTCTTTTGCTCAGACAATTAATGCAGAATATGAATTGCTGTGGTCTCAACATGACCCATGCTGAACTCCATTAGGAACCGCTGCCATCTTGAAAAAGATCCCTTTATTCCATACTGCCTTCTGCCAGTCAGCCAATCTTCCATACCAGTAACTTGCCCCAAACACCATGGGCTTATATCTTATCAAAGGCTTTCTGGAAATCCAAATAGATCCTGTTGACTGGCTCTCCTTTATCTAACTTGTTCATCACCACCTCAAAGAATTCTAACAGATTGGTCAGGCATGACACCCTCCCCGCTCCACACCAACTAAAACTGTGCTGACTCGGCCCGATCTTACCATGCACTCCTAGTACATAAAATCTTATCCTTAATAAAGGACTCTAAAATCTAAAATCTTACCAACAACTGAGGTCAGGCTAATCACCCTGAAGTTTCCTATCATCTGTCTCCTTCCCTTCTCAAGGGTGTTACTTTAGCCATTTTCCAGGCCTCTGGGAACCTCCCTGACTCAGTGATTTTTGAAAGATCACCACCAATGCCTCTACAATATCCTCAGCTATCACGTTCAGAACCCTGGGGTGCAGACCAGCTGGTCTGGGTGATTTATCCACCTTCAGACCTTTCAGCGTCCCAGCATCATCTTCTTAGTCGCAGCCATGATGCTCATCTCTGCCCCCTGGCTCTTGCACATGAGCATTTTCTTTCTTTTTGTTTACAAAGTAAGATCTGGCGTGGGGTCCCAGAACCAATTTTGAAATATTAGCTTTAATCTCTGAAGTAATAAGCTGCCCCTATCCAATGCATTTTTAAATCTCAAATCTGCTCAACCCAGGTATAGGTTTATTTAGTTGAAGACTTAGAATGCTTCGTCACATTCCATGTAGATGACTGTTATAAATTTGCTCTTTTCCTTTCCAAGTTGCCAAAACAGGCCATAGAATGAACCACCAATTCCACAGCTCCATCCATCTGGGCTATGTTTTCAAATTAATATTATGATCATGATTCAAGATCAATATATCAACAAAACTGCTTGAATTCAGAGTTATTCTATTTTCTAAAGCCCATAGAAAATACAGTTTAGTCACTCGTGTGCTAATATTTGAAGCAAACAAGTTAGCCATGGTATAATTTGTTAGTGCTACAGAACAAACAGACAGAGCTTTGATAAGGAGATTCTTAAAAACACACACAGAGGCATGCACACTCGCTTTGGATAAAGACAAAAAGCACCAGACATGGGACTACTGCTATCCACCATTTAGTCTTACCAAATGGAGAAGGTGAATTCTCGACCTGGAAAGTGCATAAATCAAGACCTACGGGACCCAAACCAGATAAAATGGATGAATAACTGGGAAATAAAGACCAAACAAAAACGAAAGCAGCACACACAGTATACCCAACTGAAGAGCATGCTACAGTTTTTGGGCAGTAGAGAATAAAGCAGCATAATCATTGATTGTTAATGTCTTCACAGAATTGCATCAAGCAGGAAAGCAATTTACTGCAAAAAGAAATTTTGGGAAAAAATACTCAAACAGCTGCTGTTCAGAGACAAATGCATTTTACGACAAATAAGAACTAGAACAAAGCACAGAATTTATGTAAATTTGCATGCTCAAACTTCACAGGAAGCCATTTTGCCACTACAAAGATGTTCATGAACCATGCAACACTGCACACAACGTACCAGTCTCATCTCCTGTTTTGTCCAATTCATCAGAGAGTATTCCAAGGATATCATCTTCTGTGGTTAGAACTTCTGAGAGATCAGCTAAAGGGTCTTCACTGTTACCTGTATAAAATCAAAGCAAACTTCTCAGTTTAGCATGCATTAGCACTTTTTAAAAATTCCACTCGTAGAACATGGACATCACATGCTGCCAGCTTTTATTGCCTGTTCCTAGTTGCCGTCGAGATGGTGGTGGTAATCTGCCTTCTTAAACCAAAACAGTCCACATGCTGCGAATTGACGCACAAAGGTCTTCGGAAGGGAATTCCTCAATTTTGACCAAGTGACAGTGAAGGAATATCGATATATTTGCAAGTCAGGATGGTGAGTGGCTTAGAGGTGAACTTGCAGACAGTGGTGCTCTCACATATCAGCTGCTCTTGCCCTTCTAGATAGAAGAGGTCATGGGTTTGGAAGGCTCTGTCTGAGGATCTTTGGTAAATTTCAGCAGTGCATCATGTAGGTGGCATACAACGTTGCTACTCAGCGTCAGAGATGGAAGGAATGGGCTACTTTTTCTAGATGGTGTCAAGCTTCTTGAGTGTTGTTGGAGCAACAGCATCCAGGCAAGTGGGGATTATTACATCACATTCTTGATATTTGTAGGCATTGTGCATATGTGGCGAGTCAAGTTAATGGTCATCCCAAGGATTTTGATAGCAGGGGGAATTCAGTGATGGTAACACAATTGAATGTCAAGGTATAGTGATTAGATTTTCTCTTATTGGAAATGGTCATTGCCTGACATAGCACCCCTTCAGCTGGATGCAGAAGATCATATGATATTAATCAAAGCAAGGTATATAATTTCCTTGAATCCTGACCAACATTACTACTTCAACCAATAAGAATACCAAGGCCGAGTTCAGTTGCTCAGTTCATCAGCATTATGATGTTCAGGAAGTTCAACACTTTTAGATATTTCAGTGATGTATTTGTTTTAATCATTAAGGCAAAATGAATCAGAAGTGCAGTTTGCACTACAGTCAACAAAGTATAAAGAGAAAGATTACGTCCAAGTAGAAACTTGATGACCCCAACATAACCTGGGAACATCCTAACAACTGCAGTACTGAATGCTCAAGCAATTTTTGAATCTGATCCAGTCAATGCAACTGATCATGTTTGAAATAGTTGACTAATATATGCAACAACTTAACACCTTGATATAACAATAACCAATGATAGAGGTAACATTCTGATAATGAGTACACCTGGATGATAATAACTGCAACAGGATTAACTTTGACATAATTAAACAGGAGATAAGCCAATAATATAACACAATATTAATTTAATTTTGAAGGGGATAGCTTCAATGGGCAACCTGCTTAAACAGATCAACAAAGCCCTGGCAATGGAAAAAAATAGAGGACAAATGGATCAGAATGTACTTATACAGGTTAAGTACACTTCAAGGCCTAACAAATGAAAACAAAGAAAGTCAATCATAAATGGAGTGCTACAAATAAGAAAGAAAATAAGCTTTACAAGGTGTAAAGGCAAAGGTGAAGTAAATGACGTCAGATGCAATAGAATCTGATGGCGCAGCTGAGGAATTACAGAATGACCTAAACAAAACCTGCATGCTGATTTGGAGGTGCCGGTGTTGGACTGGGGTGTACAAAGTTAAAAATCACACAACACCAGATTAGATTACTTACAGTGTGGAAACAGGCCCTTCGGCCCAACAAGTCCACACCGACCCGCCGAAGCACACCCACCCAGACCCATTCCCCTACATTTACCCCTGCACCTAACACTACGGACAATTTAGCATGGCCAATTCACCTAACCTGCACATCTTTGGACTGTGGGAGGAAACCGGAGCACCCGGAGGAAACCCACGCAGACACGGGGAGAATATGCAAACTCCACACAGTGAGTCGCCTGAGGCGGGAAATGAACCCAGGTCTCTGGCGCTGTGAGGCAGCAGTGCTAACCACTGTGCCACCATGCCACCAGGTTATAGTCCAACAGGTTTATTTGGAAGCACTAGCTTTCAGAGCGCCGCTCCTTCATCAGGTGGTTGTGGAGTGCACAATTGGAAGACACAGAATTTATAGCAAAAGTTTACAGTGTGATGTAACTGAAATTATACATTGAAAAATACCTTGATTGTTTGTTGAGTGTCTCATCTGTTAGAATGACCACGATAGTTTCACTTCTTTCATACGTAAATCGCAAAATTGTTTAAAACGTTATGTTCTCAGGTTAACTGTAACAATTGGTGTCAGCCAGATAAGATGTTAAGATGTTGAAGGTGTTAGCCCTGTATTCACTGTCTCCCACGTGCATCCTCTCACAGACTTGGACACTTTACACTCACACACACACAACCCCAGACAGACAGAGAGACACACGCATACATACACACACACACACAAACTCACATGCACACATACGTTTGTGGGGTGAATTTGTACTTGCAGAGTTACTATTGTACTTTGCTCAAAAACTGCATGAATCCATGTTAAACTCCATTATCTCACTTTTTAGATTAGAATCAGTCTAAACATTATGGCACAGATATGGAACACTGGGGCTAACACCTTCAACATCTTATCTGGCTGACACCAATTGTTACAGGTAACTTGAGAATGTAACTTTTTAAAAAAAGTGTTGTGATTTACATATGAAAGAAATGAAACTAGCATTGCCACTCTAACAGATGAGAGACTCAATAAACAATCAAGATATTTTTCAATGTATAATTTCATTTACATCACACTGTAAACTTCTGCTATAAATTCTGTGTCTTACAATTGTGTACTCCACAACCACCTGAAGGAGGAGCGGCGCTCCGAAAGCTAGTACTTCCAATTAAACCTGTTGGACCATAACCTGGTGTTGTGATTTTTAACTGCATGCTGATAAATGCTTTAAACTAATTCATGTAGCTGTATACACATACTCATGTATACACGATGCTGAGCTAGCTAGTGAAGAGATTGACCTGAAAACATTACTAGACTCCATGCTGACCAAGTTCACAGCCTCAAATAGCACTGATAACAAAAAAAATCAAGCAGAACATTGAGACCTTTGTGATTAAGGGAAATACCAGCATCCACCCTTGAAGCAGATTTCAGATATCAGTAGATTGAGTTTGATGAAAGAAAGTTAAACATTTTGGTTTTCAGGCTAGTAAATCTAATTGTAGGAAACCTTGGGTAAGCAAGCTATTACATAGAATTAAAGTAGCTAATTTTGGACACTAATTAAGATAAAATAGCTACTACAGATGAGAGGAGGTATGCATTAATTATCAAAAAAGAAAGTTTAAGACTTACAAACCCATACAGAATAATAGATATCTGAAATGACATTCTCCAAATGCAGTAGTGGGTCAAAAACTCAGTGGATTCTGAGAGATTGTACACCATAAGAAACAGGAACAGGAGTCGGCTATTTGGCCCCTCAAGCCTGTTCTGCCATTCAATAGCATCATGACTGATCCAACATTTCTCACATTCACTTTCCTGCTCTTTGGAATCACAATTCTGTGGCATCCTATGAGGCAAAGGCCTAGCTCATCTGCACTTAACTGTGCAGAAAGGTATTAAGCAAGTGCACCAAACCCAAAATTAGTTTGTACCCTGACAACATTATGACTTGTGTCAGTCTTCTGAATCATGGTATGGCCCCTCAGATGACAAAAAGCACAAAATGTAGTTATTTTACTTCCTTAATGGGAAACACTAATAACTGAGTATTGTGTGCCTATACATACCTTGTCCTCCCTGATGTTTTGTTGCCACCTGAGTGGCTGAACTCAATAGTGGATCAGAGGAAGGATCCAGGAAACTTATATTTGCATTCAGAACTCTGTTTGATGGCCGAGATAATTCTTCATCAGAAAGAGCATCCAGACTCAGTTTGCTTTGTTGACTTGCAAGAAGTAGGTTTTTTCCAAAGAAGGCTTCCTGTAAAAGGGATAAATTAAGCAATAAAATAATGCTATTAAAACAGCTGCACTCCAAAATAAACAAGGGTTACAGTTTGGGAGAGATGGACTCGTTATCCAGTGACCAGTTATCCCTGGTGACATGGGTTTAAATCATACCTTGGCACTTGTGGAATTTAAGTTCAATTCATAATATGTATGGAAACTGGAACTGAAAGCTAGTCTCCATAATGATGCCAACAAAATATTAATCGTTATAAAACCAATATGGCCCATTAATGTCCTTTTGGGAAGGAAATCTGCCATTCCTGCCTGGTGGCCCCTTACATGGGACTCCAGACCAAGAACAAGATGATTGTCTCCTAAATGTTCTCTGATATGGATTAGCACCACTCAGTCCAAGAACAAACAGTGAGGAGGATAGCCTTCGATTACAGAGGATACAGACAGACTGTCAGATGGGCTGATCAATGGTAAATGGAATTCAATCCAGATAAAAGTGAGGTGATACACTTGGGCATGACATACAAGGCAAGGAAAATATATGACGAACTATCGGACCCTGGAAAGCACCAAGGATCAGAGGGACTAAGGTGTCATGACAGGTGGAAAATGTGATTAAGGTAGGTAGGTATATGGGAAACGTGCCTTTATTACCAGAGACACAGAGTTAAAGAGCAGAGAGGTCATGCTGGAACTGTATAAAACATTTGTTAGGCTAGGAGACTGTGTGCAGTTCTAGAATCTATATTATAGGAGAGATGTGATAGCACTGGAGGAGGTGCAGAGGAGATATACCATGATGTTGGATAGTTTTAGTTATGAAGACAGAATGGACAAACTGGGATTATTTTCCCTAGAGTGAAAGAGATTGAGAGGGGATATGACAGAGATATATAAAATTATGAGTGGCACAGATAGGGGAGACAGGAAGAAACGTTTACCCTTAATGAAGGGATCAATGATCAGAAGGCATAGATTTAAGGTTTGGGGCAGATGATTTAGAGGGGATGTGAGGAAAATCTTTTTGGGATCTGGAGCTCAGGTATTCAAGGCAGAAATCCTCAACATTTAAGTAGTATTTAAATGTGCATTTGCGATGCCAAGGCATACAAGGCTATGGGTCAAGTTTCAGAACATGGGATTACAATAGTTAGACGGTTGTTATTGACCAGCATGGATGTGACGTGCTGAAGGGCCTTTTGTCTGTGTTGTAAGTCTCTGCGACACTATAAATAGTGATGGTCAACAACATCCACATCCTCTGAAGGCAGAAATTTTTAAAAAAGGAAGAGATTAATAAACGGCTTAACTTTTAGTTGGGTAAAGCCAACGTCTCCTTAAAAAGGTTCCATGCCTGTGCCTTCAGAATGCTTAATCAAGCAAGTGTGGTTTCACTATTCATCATTTCACTAGCAGTGCATTTCAAAAGGTGAGCAAAAGGCCGAGTTTGAATATTTCATTTCATGATCTATATTGTGTGCTTTACATGTTTTTGTTACAGTAGACAAACCAGATCAACTCCAGGAACTAAGGATGGCATTGACCTTTTAAATGCATTTGTACAAAGTTCATTTAGAGGTATACTCTCGTTGCATGATCATGCTGTGGGTGGTTGACTGCTTGTGGTCATTACCAATGGACTGCCTTTTTTCCCCCGACTTTGGGAGCCTTTGACCTGATTTAGAAACTCCAGCAAAACCTGTGCCAGAAACATCTAGCTGCCAACATAAAGCAAGCCAAAAGTGCACTGAGGTGACTAAGCTCAATTCTGCATTGCCAGCTTATTTGATTTATCACCTGGAACTTGAAGCGCAGCGTTGATTCTATGCCAGAACCTAACCTACTGCGATCTGCAGAAAATCCACTCAGCAGCTCTAATTTTAAAGGGATATAGGTGCTTAAAAATTAAAGGGGCTACATCGGAGGACAAATATTGATTTATTCTTCATAAGGAATAAAATTGCCATTGGACATACACAATACTTGAAAATGAACAATTTACAGGACTCGGGCAAGACAGACCAATTCGATAACCTTTCCTATGAATCAAGACAGGCACAGCACGACAAATGGCATTTTTCTATGCTGCAAGATACTTTGATTTGGTGTCAATGTTGCATCTGTGGATGGCAGGGAGGGGGAAGAAAATAAATATCAGGCAAAAATTAAGTGAAACCCAACCCCACGTCGAGACACGAAATAGCAAGAATGTTTAATGTCTGGCAAAGTCGATGTGAACAGTATTGCTCTGTTTGGCACAGGAAGGTATTTTTCATAAAGCACAGCAGAGCATATTGTCTGTCAGAAGGGCAAATCAGCCTAGGCAGCTCCATCTACATGATCTATAGGGCTCTTCAGATCTTAGCCACCCAGAAATAAAGAAATCTGTTTAGCTGTGGCTTCTTTTCCACAAGAAAACAGAAGCTCAGATCTTTTAGTTTCCTTGGAGAAGGACATACATTGCCCAGCTCCTCTGAACAATTAAAGAAAGTATCCAACTCTGAGTTAAGAGTCAGTGCTTCAGAAAGTTGTGTCTTACTTATCTAAGTAGTCACCTTAGGCTAAACAAAAATCCATGTCCAGCAAGGAGTTTGATTTCAGATATGATTTGTTTGGAATTGGAAGCCAGGAGCAAAGCAGTAAGAGTGTGACAGGCCAATACTGCTTGCTGCACCTTGTAAAATTTACTTTACAAACAAAGTCTGTGTTAGATCCTTTAAATGGTAGAACAACCGTCTATCTGATCCACTTTCTAACTGGTTGTGGCTTGATTTGCTTGTACGAAGGTATCCTGCAGGATAAATTCCACAATTCAGTTGAAAATAATACCTGGAAATAAACACCTGCAATCAGTATCATGAACTTGACAAGTTGTTCTAAGAGAACACACTTTGTTAACCAATGCTAATTATGGAAGGAAATCTGCCAATCTGAACAGGTTCTTTTCTAGTCTGACTATAATCGCATGGTAATGTGGCTCATTTTTAAGTACCCTCTGAAGTGGTCCAACATGTCATTCAGTGGGGAGGCGATGGCCTAGTGATATTATTGCTGAACTATTAATCCAGAGATTGGGGTTCAAATTTCACCATGGCAGATGGAATGTGAATTCAATTAAAATCTGAAATTAAGCGTATAATGATGACTGTCAATTGTTGGAAAAAGCCCATCTGGTTCACTAATGTCACTTAATGACAAAAACTGCCATCTTTGCCTGGCCTACATGTGACTCCAGATCCACAGCAACGTGGATATCTCAAACTATCCTCTGGGCAAATAGGAATGGGCAATAAATACTGCCAAGCCAGTGATGCCCCTCATCCCATGAACGAATAAACGAACAAAAAAAAACAGTTCATCCACCATTACTTTCTAAAGATAGCTTAGACTTAGCAAATAATATTGGACATAGCCTGAGACTTTAAACAAGCAAGCTAGTGGAATAAGGTGTCTACAAGTCCAGAACCAAACAGAGCTGTGTAAAGTCTTCTTTGTGCAATGGACAAATTTCTCAGAAGGATACAATAAATCTAGATTACTTTAAAAGAGCAAGTGTCATGTCCATTCTGTAAGTGTTTGGATAAAACTTGAAGAGGTTACTTAATGCTGAGTATGTATAATGTATGAGAATAGCTCCAGGAAGAAGTTATCTACAGTTACACACTAAGTTAAATAACAAACCCGATGACGTGCTCCAGACAGACATCGGTGTAAGTACTACAGAAGTGGTGTATCGGGGTATTATACAAGGTGTGCTTTTGGACACTGTAGCAGGGGTGCATTTTGGGTAATATACAAAACCTGTAGAGTGTTTTGGGATTAATGAGATTATATTTTTACTGTATGTATAAAAATCTTTGAATTTGTGTTATGTCGATAGTTTGGCATATTCTGTTTTACCTTCATTTCTTTGATTAATAAACTACTGGCTTATCAAGAAACCTAAATCTGCAGCGCTGCATGTTTATGCTTCAACAAGAGTGACTGCTTTGTTAAAACCAAAACAAAACAAAATGTGATCTATCAAACATTATTTCAGTCTAGGATCTGATCTATTCAAGTGATAACATCAGTTGGGATAACAATATAAAGAATTTAACTGTTAGATACAAGCCTTACAATTTAAAATGAAAACAAGACAAAACCAGAAACAAACAAAAACACATTAATAAAAACAGTGGATATAACTTTCCAATAACTAAACACTGACCATCAAGATGTTTAATCTCACAGATGCGCCATCCAAACACTATCTACAGTGTATGAGCAGGCAGCTTCCATGGGAGTAGAAATGCTGCCATCTGGTCTGCAACTAATTTAAAATAAATTTGTAGGAATAGGTTTTGCTCAAAGATGTAGTCTTGATTTATGTTTCTTTGCACAATGTGGCGTGTTGCCTTGATGCGTCTGACTCTTAATTCATATTTGAGTCAGGATTGTTTCATGTTGGAGAATACATATCTCTAGTTCTTTTGAAGTCATAAACTGCACCATCCAACTTTCCACTCTAACACATTATCATTTTCTTGACCTCTAAACAACACTGAAGAATAATAAACTTCCTTTAGCTTTTAGAAACTGTCTTATTCCCTTTCCACTTGCCATTCTTTTGCTTTTTCGCCTGATCTCATTAATTCAAAACATTTACACGATTAAGACTTTCAAATCTGAAAATGTTTTTAGGTGCAGGACAACATCTACAAGATTCAGTCTCTCCCTATAGCTCAGATCCTCCAACCCTGGCAACATCCTTGTAAATCTTTTCTGAACCCTTTCAAGTTTCACAACATCGTTCCGATAGGAAGGAGACCAGAATTGCACGCAATATTCTAACAGTGGCCTAACCAATGTCCTGTACAGCCGCAACATGACCTCCCAACTCCTGTACTCAATACTCTGATCGAGGAGAAAGATAATAAGAGAGACCTCAGGGGCAACTTTTTCACGCAGAGGGTGATACATGTATGGAATGAGCTGCCAGAGGATGTGGTGGAGGCTGGTACAATTGCAACATTTAAGAGGCATTTGGATGGGTATATGAATAGGCAGGGTTCGGAGGGATATGGGCCGGGTGCTGGCAGGTGGGACTAGATTGGGTTGGGATATCTGGTCGGCATGGATGAGTTGGACCGAAGGGTCTGTTTCCATGCTGTACATCTCTGACTCTAAATGCATTTAGCAGCAGTAAATTTCTTGAGTCCCAATTAGAACCTGTCACAATAAAGATTTTTAATATCAACTTGTAGAACATAGTTAGGTTAGACCATTGCACAAAGCCACCTTTTGCTAGGATGTTCTCACCACTAAAGCAACAAAGTGCAGTCTCTTTCACTGAAACCCTATTAATCTTTTGGAGGGGGGGGGGGGGCGGAGTTGACCTACCAGAGTGAGCCTGACACTGTGGCAAAGAAGGGAAGGGGCAGAATAGAAAACTACTCGTGGTAGGGGACTCGATAGTTAGGGGAATCGACAGGAGATTTTGTGGTCAGGATTGGGATTCCCGGAAGGTATGTTGCCTCCCTGGTGCCAGGGTCCGGGATGTCTCCGATCGGGTGTATAAGATTCTAAAAGGGGAGGACGAACAGCCAGAAATCTTGTTACATATTGGCACTAATGATATAGCCAGGAAAAGGATCGAAGATATAAAAAGTGATTTCAGGGAGTTAGGATGGAAGCTGCAAAGCAGAACGAACAGAGTAGTGTTCTCTAGTTTACTACCGGTGCCACTAGATAGTGAGGTGAGGAACAGGGAGCGGGCACAGCTTAATAAGTGGCTGCGCAGCTGGTGTAGGAGGGAGGGCTTCAGATACGTAGATAATTGGGATGCCTTCTGGGGAAGGTGGGACCTGTACAAGAAGGACGGGTTGCATCTGAACTGGAAGGGGACCAATGTCCTGGGTGGAAGGTTTGCTCGAGTAG
>NC_057714.1:107728793-107751054 GCF_004010195.1 Chiloscyllium plagiosum | reverse complement strand
AAAGAAACGAACTTTGTAGTGAATGAAACCTTTGAAGAGCAGATGTGCATGCTGAAATGGATAGAGATAGAGGAAGCTGATGTGCTGAAAATTTTGTCAAACATTAAGATTGACAAGTCGCCAGGCCCGGACCAGATTTGTCCTCGGCTGCTTTGGGAAACGAGAAACGCAATTGCTTCGCCACTTGCAAATGTCTTTTCATCCTCGCTCTCCACTGGAGTCGTACCTGAGGACTGGAGAGGCGCAAATGTAATTCCTCTCTTCAAGAAAGGAAATAGGGAAATCCCCGGCAATTACAGACCAGTAAGTCTCACGTCTGTCGTCTGCAAGGTGTTAGAAAGGATTCTGAGGGATAGAATTTATGACCATCTGGAAGAGCATGGCTTGGTTAAATGCAGTCAACGCGGCTTTGTGAGGGGAAGGTCATGCCTCACAAAACTTATAGTGTTCTTTGAGGATGTGACTAGAAAAGTTGATGAGGGTCGAACTGTGGATGTGGTGTATATGGACTTCAGCAAGGCATTTGATATGTTCCCCATGGTAGGCTCATTCAGAAGGTCAAGAGGAATGGGATTCAGGGGAACATAGCTGTCTGGATACAGAATTGGCTGGCCAACAGAAGACAGCGAGTGGTAGTGGAAGGAAAATATTCTGCCTGGAAATCTGTGGTGAGTGATGTTTGACTGGGCTCTGTCCTTGGGCCTCTATTGTTTGTAATTTTTATTAATGACTTGGATGAGGGGATTGAACGATGGGTCAGCAAGTTTGCAGACGACACAAAGGTTGGAGGTGTCGTTGACAGTATAGAGGGCTGTTGTAGGCTGCAGCGGGACATTGACAGGATGCAGAGATGGGCTGAGAGGTGGCACATGGAGTTCAACCTGGATAAATGCGAGGTGATGCATTTTGGAATGTCGAATTTGAAAGCTGAGTATAGGATTAAGGATAGGATTCCTTGGCAGTGTGGAGGAACAGAGGGATCTTGGTGTGCAGGTACATAGATCCCTTAAAATGGCCACCCAAGTGGACAGAGTTGCTAAGAAAGCATATGGTGTTTTGGCTTTCATTAACAGGGGGATTGAGTTTAAGAGTCGTGAGATCTTGTTGTAGCTCTATATAACTTTGGTTAGACCGCACTTGGAATACTGCATCCAGTTCTGGTCGCCCTATTATAAGAAAGATATGGATGCTTCGGAGCGGGTTCAGAGGAGGTTTACCAGGATGCTGCCTGGACTGGAGGGCTTATCTTATGAGGAGAGGTTGATTGAGCTCGGACTTTTTTCATTGGAGAGGAGGAGGAGGAGGAGAGGGGACCTAATTGAGGTATACAAGATAATGAGAGGCATAGATAGAGTTGATAGCCAGAGACTATTTCCCAGGGCAGAAATGACTAACACGAGGGGTCATAGTTTTAAGCTGGTTGGAGGAAATTATAGAGGGGATGTCAGAGGCGGGTTCTTTACACAGAGAGTTGAGAGATCATGGAATGCGTTGCCAGCAGCAGTTGTGGAGGCAGGGTCATTGGGGACACTTAAGAGACTCCTGGACATGCATATGGTGACAGAAATTTGTGGGTGCATACATGAGGATCAGTGGTCGGCACAACATCGTGGGCTGTAGGGCCTGTTCTGTGCTGTACTATTCTATGTTCTAACTTTGCAGCCAATTAGACAAATGAAATTGTGATGAGTACGTAGTGATGTTCACTTCTTCAGAGCATATTAAAGATCTTGCTTTGAAATACACAGGAGCAAATGATAAGACACATTTGTCAAGTAAATATACCTGCAGATATGCTGGAAAAATCTCTTCCAATTTGTTCTTTTTCTTCCGATATCGCTTTTTCATTTTCTCCACAAGCTCAGGGGCAACAGCTGCCTCATCACCAGGTAGCTCTGACAGTTGGTCCACCCAACCTACTGCACAGGAAAAAGAACTTGATTGTTTACGGCTGAAATTAATTTTGCATAGTCCAGTGTTGAAGTGTATGGCAAGATAAAGTCTCAGCTCAAGAACAGCTACTCTTTTCTCATTTATGGGAAATGGACGTCGCTAGCTAGACCAGCATTTACTAGCCATTACTAGATGCCTTTGAGAAGGTTATGGTGAGTTGCCTTCTTGAACCACTGAAGTCTACATGCTCTAGGTTGACCCACAATGCCCTTAGGAAAATAATTCCACGATTTTGACCCAGGGACAGTGAGGAAACAGCAATACATTTCCAAGTGGGAATGGTGAAGTGGCTTGGAGGGAAACTTGCAGATGGTGACATTCCCAAGTTTCTACTGCCTTTGCCCTTCTAGATGGAAGTGGTCATGGGTTTGGAAACTGCTAAGGATCTTGGTGACTTTCTGAAATATATCTTTGAGATAGTGTACACTACTGCTACTGAGCATCAGTGATGGAGGAAATGGTTGCTTGTGGATGTGGTGCCAATCAAGCAGGTGTCACACCTTTAGTATTGTTGGAACTGTACCTATCCAGGCAAATGGGGAAGTGTTCCATCACACTCGTGACTTGTACCCTGTAGATAGTGGACAGGCTTTGGGGAGTTAGGAGGAGAGTTACTTAATGCAGTATTCCTAGACTCTGACATGCTTCTGTAGCCACTCCATTTACATGACGAGTCCAGTTGAGTTTCTGGTCAATAATAGCCTGCAGGATGTTAATAGTGGTGGATTCAGTAATGGTGACACCATCGAATGTCAAGGTGGTTAGATAGTCTCTTATTGAGATGGTCATTGCCTGACATTTGTGTGGTGCAAATGTAACTTGTCTCTCATCAGCCTAAGTCTGGAGATTGTCTAGATCTTGTTGCATTTGAACATGGATTGCTTCAATATACTTCTGAATATTGTGCAATGATAAGCGAACATAACTACTTCTGACCTTATGATGTAGGGGAGGTCATTTGTGAATACAAAATGTACTCATTCTGTGTGACTCAGAGGTCCTGTGGTTTTAACTAACATCAGAGGTTTAACACTGAACCGACTGCTAATAATATCATACCATGATACGTATTTGAGTGCTTTCCTCTGCTAAACATAATTCAGTTAAGAACGTTAACTGGGTACGTATGATCATTTAGTATGCAGAATACAAGTTCCCTCTTTAGATGAATGATAGATGATTTGAGAAATTTGATATACATTTTCAGGACAGCACCATTTTTCTCAATTTCTGATAGAGGTGTTTTGTGCATTAAATGGCGCAAGCTTCAAAATGAGCCTCATTTGTACCTACCAAGAAATATGCTGGATGCCCAGGTTGTCTAGTACTCATGAGCAGTCGAGTTATTTCCCCTTTTTAAACACAGTGCAAAAGCAAAATACTGTGTGAATACTGGAAATCTGAAATAAAAACTGACAATACTAGAAACGCTCAGGAGATCAGGATATAACTGTGGAGAAAGAGTTAATGTTTCAGATTAATGACTTTTGATGAAGTCAACAATGAGTGTTAACTCAGTTTCTTTCTCCACAGATGCTGCCAAACCTACAGGATAGGCTTCCCAAGAACATTAATTCACAGGATTCTAAGTATCTGTATTTATTTTTCTCTATGATAGGAAATTTGCTTCAAACAACTTCCTGCATACTTTACAGATCACTTACCATCCTCCTTCCCAGTTATCATTTCAGAGACTGAACCAGTGGAGTTCTTCCTCGACAGTGAACGCTTTGACTTGTTCTGTCCTGTCCGGTTCCTCTGACGTACCATAAACCCTCCAATTCCTAAAAGTGAGACAAGTAGTAAATATACCAATTATTTTTAGTTCAGAGCCATACTAAAAGCTGTATCAAGATGGGATTCTTGAAATGTATACCTGCAGAATGTAATTAAAATCATAAGACATAGAAGCTGAAGTAGGACCCTCTGGTTCTAGACTCTCCCACAAGTGGAAGTAACCTCTCTGCATTAACCGTCAAGTCTCCTCAGGATTTTATATGTTTCTGTATGTCTTCTAAATTCATTAGCCCAACCCACTCAACTTATCCTCAGAAGATAGTGTACCCATATCTTGTAGAATGTGAGGACTCAGTGAGTCTCTCTCCCATCGCACCCCTCAGGTCATCTCCTCTGCCCTGAAACTCTTCAACTACATCCTGAAGCAGTCCCACTACTGCAGCCATGTTCCCTTCCTCAGCACCTGCCTACACAACCGACTTATCCCCCATGAACTTTAGGCTACATTCAGACCATCGCAATTTGGACCTGACCGGGACAACTGCTACCTCCAAAGTCGCCAGATATGTTTCTCCCTATGGATCCTCAGCTCCATGCTCGCAGCCATGTGTTACCTACAGTCAGCACTGCCCCAGCTCAGGGTCTCATTCTCTGACTTACAAAGGACCTCTGTTGTTCTTCATCTTCAGAAGGATCCACACCCCCAACTGATACTATCTGATAAGCTGGAGAAAAAGTAAGAAACGTAAGAATGCCAAACTCTTTCTCAGTTTTCTCCAAACCCAGGAATCCTCAACCACTCCTGTCCCTTTTCCTCGGCCCTCTTTTCAGAGCCAGTTGGATGTCATAATCCACCCGGCTGCTACAATTGCTACCACCGCTGCAAACAATGACATCACTTCTGCAGAAGCCGCTGCCTTTCCACATCCATTTTCCTGCTCCTCAGATACTGCCTGACCTGCTGTGCTTTTTCCACCGCCACACTTTTCAACTCTATCCATATCTGGTATCAGCTTAATGAACTGTCATTGCATCCAATGCCAGTACATCATTCCTTAGATAATGGGCCCAAAAGTGTGTACAGTTTTCTAGTCTGACTAGAGTCTTGTATAGTTTTAGCAAAACCTCCCCACTTTTATACTCCTCACCCTTTGAAATAAAGGCCAACATTCCATTTTCCTTTTTGTATTACCCACTGAATTCATAGGCAAACCTTTTGTGATTCATGGGCGAGGTCTCACAAATCCCACTGCATTGTAGCTTTCCCATTGTACTCTTTCCCATTTAAACAATGTTCATGTCCTCTATTCATCTTGTCAAAATGGAAATGCATAACCGTTAATTTCCCCATATTACATACTATCTGTCAACTTTCTGCCCACTTGTTTTGCCTGTCCATATCTCTCAGCTATAGCACATTGACTGTCCAAGTTAATTGTTAGCTGATGAATTAGATTTTTACATATGACAGAGCTCACTTTGCCACCTACTCTCCTAGGCTAAAACTTCATTCAATTCTTTCTGAAACAATGCAGCATCTCCAGGTACTTCACAAGAGGCTAGGGAGTGAATGGAAGAAATTTACACAGGAGTAGTGGGGAGAACAGTTAAGAAGGAAGACTAAAGGTCAGGTCGAAGACATAGGTTTTCAGAAACTTTTGAAAAACGGTAGAAGAATTAAACAGTATTACAAACAACAAGATGCCATGACTTAAGGAGCCATCACAATTATGGAATTGAGAATACAATTTAAAATCTGGAGTCTATAACGCATCAAAGGGCATGATTTTTAAAGCCAAGAGGCTTCCTTCTGTGCTGTAATGCCTGACTCATGGAGGTTGAGTGAGAAAACAAAAAAAAAAGAGGAATTTGTTAATCAGAGTATTTTTAATCAATGTGGCTGGAATCAAAAGTCAATTCTTAAACTGATGTATGGGATGAACTTGGTATGATTAGAAGGAGGCTGGCAAAATTAATTTTCATGGTTGGGAAATTTTAAACCTTGGCAGATACCGTGAGACAACACAAGACCAAATCCTGGATGGTGGTCTCATACTTCTTGGTATTAGTAATGTTCAGTATTCAGACCACCACTTAAAACTGAAGGTATTAACTCATATACTGGGGTTTAATCAGAATATCTCAAATCAATTATTCCTTCTGTCCAGAATATTATTTTCTTTGATAAATTTTCTCCATTTGTTCCTGAAGGAGCTGAAATTTTGTCCATGTATATTTCACATAAAGAGAACACACACTGGTTATCTCACTCAAATTCCCATTTGTAGCACAGGATACTAAAAATAAAACATGACAGGTTCTTTAGTTGCAAAAAGTATTACTGAGCTGAGTTCTCGAACATGCACTAATTCATTTTTAACAACGGTCAGTACAAATGTGATTTAATCATTGTAGCATCCAAGATCAGGTTTAAAAAAAACCTGAATGTAGTCTTTATGGCTTAGTTACTCAACAGATAAGTTTGCTGAACTACAAGGATAGTTATTGTACACTTGTATTTACTGTTTGCCAATAACGAAAACTGGTAAATGTACATAATTGGGAATAGTTGATACACCCATGTGCCATAAGGAATGGAAAAACGTGGCAACACCAACATTTGATCATATATATGTTTTTTAAGAGGCTTTAACAAGGCAAGAAGAAAGGTGGAGGGACAGAATTCCAGAGGATGCAGACAATGCGCCTGCAGGTAAAACAGAATGACAGGTGGGAGTAAGCAGTGTTGTCAGAGAATGTTGTTCAGACAAGGAAGGAGGCATTGAAAATGAGGAATAAGGATCTTTAAATTGATTTAGTGGCACACAGGTCAGCACAGCTTCACAAAATGTGATTTTGAATTGTATGTTATGGGGGTTTCAATAAAGGGAAGATTGCGAATAATGCAGACAAAAAGTTCTCTTCTCCTCACCTCACTGCCTTACCAAAGTAGTGGAGGTGCTGGTGTTGGACTGGGGCAAATAAAGCCAAAACTCTCACAACACTGGGTTATAGTCCAACAGGATTATTGGAAACCGCAAACTTTCGAAGCCCCCCCCCCCCCACCCCAGCTCCTTCCTCAGGCAACTAGAGGGAGCGGGGGCTGCGAAAGCTTGTGGTTTCAAATAAACCTGTTGGACTATAACCCAGTGATGTGTGATTTTATCAAAGAAGAGCACAGAAGATTTAAATGATACTTAATAGATTGGGAAGAATACTTTGTCCTAAAATTCATAATATGAAAATAACATAATTAATAAAAACATTAACGAAACAGGACTAATTCTTATTGCAACATTGTCCCCTTTTCTCACTTACATGAGACCTTATAGTATAACCATAGTTGAAAGGAAACTTGATCTCCCAGCCATCTACAAATGATGCTTTTGCTAACATATTCAATGTCACCCAGTACTTAATCTTCTAATTATTCAATACTCTGTGGGAATGTTAATCATCTCAATTTAGCACCTCCCAATGGTAGTATGAGATTGTAAAAATACATCTCATTATTTTGCAGTCTTGTGTATTGATGCCCCAGTACACTAAACCACTCCAGAAGTAGCTCTCAAGAGAAAATAGTTAATTGAGGATTATTATCACATTAGCAATATACTTGTTTTGTGGTGCTTAGCAATTTAAACATAATTGCACCTCCAAGTCAAATGAATGCAAGTTTAGTATGACAACAGTAACTTGAAAATAAGAACCAATTGAGAAGAAAACAAACTGGGGGAAAGATAGAAGAGAATCTGGAGGGCAATACATTGCAAAAGATTTAGCAAATAATATTATGAAGAAAGAATGAAAGATTTGCATGTATACAGCCTCTCTCCCTACCTCTGGATGTCCAAAGCACTTCACAACAATTGTCAATTTATGCATAACAAAATATAATTCCACCTTTTGTTTTTTCCAATATAATTTGCTGATCCTTTTGCAACATCTGTAAAAGCTTCAACCAATTGAGGAGTATCATACTGAACTCAGCAAATTGAACCTGACAATATCCCAATCGTATTTCAGACTCATGATCAGAACTAGCCACATGCCTCGCCAAGCCATTCCAGCACAGCAACAACAATGGCACACAACCAACGTGGAAAATTGTCTAGGTAGATCTCATTCACGAAAAAGAGAGACAAAATCCAATCGTGCCAATCAGCCTGTGGATCAGTTGATACTGATGTTACATGATACTTGCACAGCAATAACATGCTCACTGATCTGCTGTTTAGATTTCACAAAGAACAATCAGCTTCTGACTTAATCACAAGCTTAGTCAAAACAGGAAAATACTAGAGCTGAACGCAAGTAGTGAGTGAACGTGACAGTGTTTGACATCAAGGCAAGATTTCACCAAGTATATACCAAAGCTGAAGCCAATGGTAATAAGGATGAAAATTCTTCACTAGTTGGAATCATACCTAGCACAAAGGAAGAAGGTCATGATGGTTGGAAGTCAATCAGCGAAGTCCAAGGATACCACAGTAGGAGTTTCCTCAGGTAGTACCAAACTAAATGTGAAGCAGGTCAGAAACTGAAGTCTGGGGAGATGAACTCACTCTTGACCACCCAAAATCTATTCAGTGCACAAGTCAGGCTCCACTTGCCTGGATAGCTGAAGCTACAACAACACTTATCTAACAAAATGCCATTCACAACAAAGCAGCTCACTTGATCTAATATGTATTGACTCCCACTGTCGCAGCAAACTGCAGAATATTAAAGGTGCACTGCAGCCACATCAAGGCTCCTTTGGTAGGTACATCTAAACCCATGACATTATCATGTAGAAGGTCAAGGGCAGCAGATGCATGGGAACACCACCACCTGCAAGCTCCATTCCAAACCAAACCATCTTGACTCAGAAATAAAAACAGAAACTGCTGATGAAACTCAACAGCTCTGGCAGCATCTGTGGGAAGAAAGCAGAGTTTCAAGTCCAATGACTCATCATCAAACTCAGAATCAGGTTGCTGCTCCTTCACGGACACTGAGTCTTACAACATCCTTCCTAACAACATGGAGTACATCTACATTAGCAGTTCAAAAAAAAAGAGCTTTCTCAGTGGCATTTAGGGATGGACAACAAAAGCCAATACTTGCTGGTGTTGTTCACATCCCAACCAAAACAAAAAAAACAAATCCTTTGATATTCTCGTCACCTTTAGTTAAAATTCACGTAATTTTCAGCCTTCCAAGTTACTTTTTTTAAAAAAAGTATAGCACAGAAATCATTCGACCAATTCCATTACTTTTGCATGACATTTTATTTCCCTAACCTTGCACCATGTGATTAAATTCTACCAAAAGCACGAAGGTAATGACAGATAATCTATTTTTGTAATGTTGACGGAGAGATAAATATTGGTCAGAATAATATCTTAGCTCTTCTCCGAAATAGTGATAGCATCCTCTACATCTTGTATATTACTCAGGTGGACATCTGTTAAACATGTTTTTGCTCAGCTAGTTCAATGAACCCGTAGTGTGGCAATGGACCTTTGTGATCAAGGATCTGGAGTGGGACCTGAATAAAACATTTTCTGACTCACAGGTAGCTGTGGGTTCTATTATCTTCAGAAAATTACAGATACAAGTACAGAAAGGAGATATCAAATGAACTTGAAATAAAAGTTGGGTACTATAAATGACAAAGGAGTGGGAGGCAGCTAGAAAGAAAATGAGTAAGAGGAACTGCTGCAAACCACCAACAGATTTCACTGCTGTCTGGCACTTACTGAGTTGCTTTTACACATCAATTAAAACAGAGGGTGATTCATTATTTTCCAGTGTCTGACAACTATTTTAAGATGTTACAAAAGCACTTTGTCTGTACTCAATTTTAAACATTTCCATTATCATTCTACATCAAATATTTATTAAAAATATGATCATGGGTCTCAACTCATGTTGCTCCCAATGCACAGAAAATAGTCTTTAATCTAGTTTTACTTCAGAGCCTGGTGAATTATGTCTGCTTTAATCAGATTGTTTACCAGGTCTGTATGGTTTCCTTTTTCTCTTCTTTAGGCTGTCAGACCCCTCAGCTCCCTTACAGTCATCATCTGCCGGTTCCCGCTCTGGACTAGTAAGTGTATCAGACTTTGCGTCACAGTCCATTAGGTCAGCTGCTGTAAATTTAAGATTGAAGGGTTAACTGAAGGTAGAACATTTTCACACAACATAGCATTAAACTGTGTTGAAAATACATTCAGAGATGTTCAGTTAACTAAGCCCAAAACAGTGTTCATTTGTCGACTTGTGTTGAAACTCTAGATACAAGCACAAATTAGTCACCTCATGGAAGAAAACCACCTGCAATAGTGTGCCTAAGAAATCTCTGCTCTGCATAAACCAGGTTAATTTTCAGATTACATTTGTGGTGACCATAACTGCAGAGGGTTCACTCACAACCCAGTCACTCAAAAGTGAGGGCACTGCCAGAATCGCCAGATTGCTGCCTGCATCAAGGATGAGGACCATCCATATCACTGAGCAATTCAAAACTATTTTAACAACAGCAAAACCAATAAAATGCATTATTTTTCAAATGTTTCTCTGATGTACAGTCTTAAAAGTTGAGAGATCTTACACTGCCAGCCAAATATCATAGTTCACTATTGTAGTTTTACATAACCAAGCAAGGCATTGGAGAGACAAGGAGTGGTGAGCCAAGCCAAACGCCCAGTGGGGAGCAAGTGAAGCAAGGTAGTGTATAGGGCCGGGAGTGCAAAAATTACAGCAACGAAAGCACAAGGTCAGCACAGTGGATGCCAATTTCCCGCTCTAGTTGTAAACCGTTAACATCAGTGGCATTGATTACCTGGACTAGTATGGTGGCAGCAGACAGGCAATAACTTTTACCATTGCTGTCTTTAATCTTTCTTTATCGCAAGCACCAGCACAGAGATGCTAAGCCAAATAAGGGAGATTCCTCTGGTGTATTGTGTTTATTGAAATTATAAACTTATTTCTGTTGAACAGGTTTGGAATTTGTGAACAGTCCATCAAAAAAATCTTTCCTAGCAAACCCACTGAACCAAATGAGAAGAACAAAGAGTTTAAGGATGGGGAGAAAGGTTGAAGTGCACAGGTAGTTGGAGGAAAGTGTGGAGTGAGGAAGAATGATAGATGAGGGCATGAACTGGTTAAACATGAGGGTAGAAATGTTAAATTTTGAGTGGTAGGGGATTTGGAGACAAACGGAAGTCACTGAGAATAGGGGCAAAGGTCAGAATAAACAGAGTACACTTCATCTATTAGCCCTCAACTCCTTAAACACTATTTTGGCTGCGAGATAGTTCACAATCAGTTTAACTTCTTGGAATTTGAGTCTGTCTTAAATAGCACTGATGGGATGCTTCCATGCCCCCAGCTTGATCTTTGGTTAAAAAGATATACCTGGCTGAAATTTGATATTCCAGTTGATGTAAAGCGCAAATTCGTCCTTATCCAAATGACTAATTTGGGAGAAAAGGTGGGAGGAGGAGGGTGGAGGTGTAAAAAGAGTAATGGAAGAAGGGACAGGATGCTTGAATTCTTTGCCTGTAGACAGCCTGAAATTTCTGACGTTTGAAAGTGTTGCATTATTCAAATTTGTTGAATTATTTTGTCTACGTGTGGTTTATGTGGAAGAAACATGATTGCATGACTGTTAAAGGCAGATGGAACTTTGCAAAGAATAAGGTCTCAAAGTCAACAATGTGCTAACGACTAGATAATCTATTTTGGGAATGTTTGTTGAGATGTAACTATTGACCAGGGTACCAGTCAACATTAACCTGCTCTTCTTTGCAACAGTGCTACATAATCTATGTTTACCTTACAGAAGATTTGACTTTGACTTAGTATTACTTGACCTGTCAGTCTAGACTTGCTTTTAGAGTAGGGGATATTCTTGGGATATAGGTATAAATTTTGAAGTGAAGTTTGAACTACAAGAGAGAATGGAGAGAAGTTTAGATTTTTAAAAAAATGAACTTTCACCTTTTATGTCATTGTTTAGCCTATTTACTAATTAAGATTTCAAACCAGTTGAATATGTTTAAAACCACACTGTAGAAATTATTCACATCAATATAGATATACAGTTATCTTGCAAGTAATTTTGTTCTTACAGGATAAGGATTTGTGCAAGTGACCGAGAAACACAAGGAATATGTGAAAATAGCTCCCTCCAGACGATACCAAGATATTGCTGCTTTTCAACTTCATACTGTACTGATTTTAGAAATTATGGTCATGTTTGGACCAAATCTTGATTTTAATAGTTTGATAACTGCACTGAGAATCACAAAACTAATTTACTAGTTAAAAATTCACAACAAATTGGATCCAATTTGCATGGACCTAATTTTATTTAGCCAAATTAATTGCATTTAAATTGATTATGGTTTATCCATCATTATAGTTCTAACTCTAAAACTTACACACGATGGAAGAATAGATTTACTTAAGCTTCAAAGTGTCGATATTGAAGTTCAGGGTACAAGCAGTGTTCAGGTGAAATTCAACTTTAAAAGGCTGTGTTTTGGGCAACGCTACTGACAGATGTAGTAACGCACATGCAGAAACACAGCTTTGCAATGTGATGGTGTCCAACTCTTAATTTAATTCAGATTTGCTTTAAACCAAAGTTTTTCAGAAGAACAGTATACATTAGTCCCAAGTCCAACAACACATAGAATGTGCAATGCACTTACAACGGATAACTGAGAGACTGGCTTAAATAAGCCTGTTCACATTCGCCTGTCTTCAAGATTGGGAAGGTTCCTACTGAGTGAAACTTTACTTCTCTGAATTATAATGTTTGTATTGTCTATTATTATAAAAGAACATGGAAATCCTTTTCTCCTTGATCATGAGATTGGCTGTTTTGGCAGCGAAGCACAATGTTCTGCCCAGAAGGAACTGTTTCTGAATGTGTTTGAGTTGTGCTTTAGATGTATCTGTACATGTGGAGATGGATTACATCAGCTACTTTTATTGGCAGTGGCCTATCGACTGCACTAGCAGTCCATTCCGTATTGATAAATTTAAGTAGACGGCAGATTTAAATTAGAATATCTACAGTTTTCTATTGGACATTAAAAATAAACAAGGATGCAACGTGAAATAGTAAAAATTGCAAAAACTGGAAGTAAAACAGCAGTGGACAAAATACTGGCTAACAAAAAAGTAAGAGAAAACTGGATGAAGCAGGATTGAATTTAAATGGCCAATGAGTTTATGAAGCTGCAGTTGTTGGCACAACAGAAACCCAAATTAATGCACACGAAAAAGGCTCTGTTGCAAAGAAAACAGGTACAGTTAGTAAGTTGGCAGGTGTAATGGACAGCGAAGAGGGTTACCTCAGATTACAACAGGATCTTGACCAGATGGGCCAATGGGCTGAGAAGTGGCAGATGGAGTTTAATTCAGATAAATGCAAGATGCTGCATTTTGGGAAAGCAAATCTTAGCAGGACTTATACACTTAATGGTAAGGTCCTGGGGAGTGTTGCTGAACAAAGAGACCTTGGCGCGCAGGTTAGATTAGATTAGATTACTTACAGTGTGGAAACAGGCCCTTCGGCCCAACAAATCCACACCGACTCTCCGAAGGGCAACCCACCCATACCCATTCCCCTACATTTACCGCTTCACCAAACACTACAGACAATTTAGCATGGCCAATTCACCTAACCTGCACATTTTTAGACTGCGGGAGGAAACCGGAGTACCCAGAGGAAACCCATGCAGACACGGGGAGAATGTGCAAACTCCACACAGACAGTTGCCCGAGGCGGGAATTGAACTCGGGTCTCTAGCGCTGTGAGGCAGCAGTGCTAACCACTGTGCTATCGTGCCGCCCCTTTCAATGTTCATAGCTCCTTGAAAGTGAAGTCGCACGTAGATAGGATAGTGAAGGCGGCTTTTGGTATGTTTTCCTTTATTGGTCAGAGTATTGAGCACAGGAGTTAGGAGGTCATGTTGCGGCTGTACAGGACATTGGTTAGGCCACTGTTGGAATATTGCGTGCAATTTTGGTCTCTTTCCTATCGGAAAGGTGTTGTGAAACTTGAAAGGGTTCAGAAAAGATTTACAAGGATGTTGCCAGGGTTGGAGGATTTGAGCTATAAGGAGAAGCTGAACAGGCTGGGGCTGTTGTCCCTAGAGAATTGGAGGCTGAGGGGTGACCTTATAGAGGTTTACAAAATTATGAGGGGCATGGATAGGGTAAATAAGCAAAGCCTTTTCCCTGGGGTTGGGGAGTCCAGAACTAGAGGGCATAGGTTTAGGGTCAGAGGGGAAAGATATAAAAGAGACCTAAGGGGCAACTTTTTCACACAGGGTGGTACGTGTATGGAATGAGCTGCCAGAAGAGGTGGTGGAGGCTGGTACAATTGCAACATTTAAGAGGCATTTGAATGGATATATGAATAGGAAAGGGTTTGGAGGGATATGGGCCGGGTGCTGGCAGGTGGGGTTAGATTGGGTTGGGATATCTGGTCGGTATGGACGGGTTGGACCGAAGGGTCTGTTTCCATGCTGTACATCTCTATGACTCTAAACATCTTACTTAAGAATAATAAAGTGTCCAAATTATTGGATAAAGTAGAATGAGTCCATTCATCAGAAATTAAACCATAGAGTTCAATGACTTATATCAACTCTCAAATGCACCCCATTTTCAGGATAATTCACATTCATTGGGAACTTTCTCTGGATACAGTGAGACCAGTGTGCTTGGGAATTTATTTTTCATTCATTGCTGTGCTCAAATTGAGGTCAGTCTGCCACAGTTCTGATCCACATTAAAATCTGAAATCTCACCTAAAGAAGCCACATACTTATTTGCAGGGTGACAGAAAAAGTCGGAGAGAGGAGCATGCGGAAGAAGGGAGCAAGAGAAGCAAAATGTAATTTCAAACATGGAGAAGATAGCTTGCGTAGGAAAACAAATCTTGAGGACAAACGTAGCAAACAAAAAAAAAGCAATTAAATGTTACTGAAATTGAGCAATCTGATTCTGTGTGAAGTATTAGACAAAAGCTCTTATTCCGAGAAGGCATAGGCATCCCAGCTGAGGACCTGAGTGACAGAACAAACATTAGCCAAATCTATGTTGGGAGTGGCTAAGAGTGGAATAACATTTCTTGTTCGCTTATTCAGTCCTTCTCTTAAATGTATTACTTGAATGCTTATGAAACATAATAAAATGCAGCATCAATTAGGCTGCTACCAACAAAAAGAGACGACAAATGGTAATTTTCCTTGATTGAAGTTTCTGCAATGAGGATTCAATAATTATACACAGAAGTGGAAGAGCTAAAGTCATGATGGTGCAATAAAGCACAAGTGAGATTTCAAGACACTTGTCAGATAATTTATTACTTAACACACATATGGTATTACCACAAATGTTTTAAAGCATTTTCTCCACTGAGTTATCTTATTTAGACAAGCATACATAGTGCATACAATATTGAGCCAACAAATCCTTTTCCATGATTATTAAGGGGATCAAACATAAAATTGTACCTCTGCTTTCATCCAGATCTCCATCCATATCTCTAGATTGTTCAGACTGAGGATCAGGTGGAGTTTGCAAAACAGCAACACTGTTCTGGTTGATGATTTTTAACTTCAACTTTGGCTTGGGTCGCTTTCGACGTGGTGGAGCAACACTGAGACTTTGGAGCTGTGACATACCAGTTTCAGTCAGACAGACACCATCCCGTGTATATGTCCTTGTCAGTTCTGTTTCGAAGAACCAGTCTTTAGTCAGTTTAATTCAAGAAATGGTTAGTAGCAATGGATACTGCCAAGGCTGTGGGCCCTGACAACATCCTGGCAACTGTACTGAAAACCTGCGCTCTGGAACCTGTCACACCCTTAACCCATCTGCTCCAGGAGCTACACAATGGTATCTATGTGAAAATGTTATGTGCTTGTACAGAAAATGCAGGACAAATCCAAACTAGCTAATTACCATCAGTAGACTCTCAGTCATTAGTATAATAATGAAAGAAAGCATTCACAGTGTTATCAATCAGCACTTGCTCAGCAATAACATGCTCACTGAGGTCCTACCCACATAGCCACTCAGTTCCTCATTTCGTTACAACCGCGGTTCAAATACAGACAAAAGAACCGAATTCTAGAGGGGAAGTGTGTGTGATTGCCCTTGATATCAAGGCTACATTTGACTAAACGTGGCATCAAGGAGACTCAGCAAAACTGTAGTCAATGGGAAGTGGGGAGTGGTGAGGGATAGAGCGGAAAAAGGCAAGGGGCGGAAAAAGGGAAGGGACGGAACAAGGGAAGAAAAGGGCTGGAATTATACCATGGAGAAGGTAAGGACTGTAGATGCTGGAGATCAGGGTCAAAAAGTGTGGCACTGAAAAAGCACAGCAGGCCAGCCGGCATCCAAGGAGCAGGAGAATCGGCATTTTGGGCTTAAGCACTTCATTAGGAATGTGGTGGGAGGGGAAGGGCCGTGCGCTCCGACAGTGAGATCGATGTTGATGTGTGTGGTTGGAGGGTTCCAAGGCTTTCTTCTTCCAGGTGGCAGGTGGTTTGGATTTGATGATGGTGGCGGCCCAGGTCTTGCATATCTTTGGAGGAGTGGGAGGGGAAGTAGGAGGGCCAGGGGTAAGACCAGGATGTTAATATTGGGATATTCTACCATACAAGGACAGTTAATGTGAACCCTCCACTCCGTCAAGGACATGCAAGTCCTGGGCCTCCACCACCGCCCTCTTGAACTGTCCAACCTGTCCATCTTCCTTCCACCCCTCCGACCTATCACGATCATCCCCCAGCTGCATCTACACATAACCTTCTCAACTATTTCCCCTCCAGTCCCACTACCATCCTCCTATTTATCTCTCAGCGGCTCCCACCCCCACAACCACATTCCTAATGAAGGGCTTAAGCCCAAAACGTCAATTCTCCTATTTCTCAGATGCTGCCTGACCTGCTGTGCTTTTTCAACACCACACTCAGGGCATGGTTAGGAACATGGGACTGGGATAACATAGCAATTACAGAAACGTGGCTCAGGGATGGGCAGGACTGACAGCTTATTGTTTCAGGATACAAATGCTACAGGAAGGACAGAAAGGGAGGTAAGAGAGGAGGGGGAGTGGTGTTTTTGATAATGGATAGCATTACAGCTGTGCTGAGGGAGGATATTCCTGGAAATACATCCAGGGAAGTTATTTGGGTGGAATTAAGAAATAAGAAAGGGATGATCACCTTATTGGGATTGTATTATAGACCTCCCAATAGTCAGAGGGAAATGAGAAACAAACTTGTAAAGGAGATCTCAGCTATCTGTAAAAATAATAATGCGATTATGGTAGGGGATTTTAACTTTCCAAACATAGACCGGGACTGTCATAATGTTAAGGGTTTAGATGGAGAGGAATTTGTTAAGTGTATACTCGACAATTTTCTGATTCAGTATGTGAATGTACCAACTAGAGAAGGTGCAAAACTTGACCTACTCTTGGGAAATAAGGCAGGGCAGGTGACTGAGGTGTTAGTGGGGGAGCACTTTGGGGCCAGAGACCATAATTCTATTAGATTTAAAATAGTGATGGAAAAGGATACACCAGATCTAAAAGATGAAGTTCTAAACTGGGGAAAGGCCAATTTTGACAGTTTTAGGCAAGAACTTTCAAAAGCTGATTGGGTGCAGATGTTCGCAGGCAAAGGAACAGCTGGAACATGGGAAGCCTTCAGAAATGTGATAATGAGAATCCAGAGAAAGTATATTCCTGTCAGGGTGAAAGGAAAGGCTGGTAGGTATGGGGAATGCTGGATGACTAAAGAAATTGAGGGTTTGGTTAAGAAAAAGGGAAGCATATATAAGGGATAGACAGGATAGATCGAGTGAATCCTTAGAAAAGTACAAAGGCAGTAGGGGTATACTTAAGAGGGAAATCAGGAGGGCAAAAAGGGGACATGAAATAGCTTTGGCAAATAGAATTGAGGAGAATCCATAGGGTTTTTACAAACATATTAAGGACAAAAGCATAACTAGGGAGAGAATCGGGCCCTCAAAGATCAGCAAGGCGGCCTTTGTGTGGAGCCGCAGAAAATGGGGGAGATACTAAACGAGTATTTTGCATCAGTATTTACTGTGGAAAAGGATATGGAAGATATAGAAAGTAGTGAAATAGAGGGTGACACTTAGCAAAACGTCCATATTCCAGAGAAGGAATTGCTGGATGTCTTGAAATGCATAAAGGTGGATAAAACCCCAGGACCTGATCAGGTGTACCCTAAGACTCTGTGGGAAGCTAGAGAAGTGATTGCTGGGCCTTTTGCTGAGATATTTGTATCATTGATAGTCACAGGTGAGGTGCCGAAAGACTGGAGGTTGGCTAACGTGGTGCCACTCTTTAAGAAGGGTAGTAAAGACAAACCAGTGAGCCTGACGGCAGTGGTGGGCAAGTTGTTGGAGGGAATCCTGAGGGACAGGATGTACATGTCAACATGGCTTTGTGCATGGGAAATCATGTCTCACAAACTACATTGAGTGTTTTGAAGAAGTAACAAAGGATTGATGAGGGCAGAGTGGTAGATTTGATCTGTATGAACTTCAGTAAGGCGTTTGACAAGGTTCCCCAAGGCAGACTGATTAACAAGGTTAGATCTCATGGAACACAGGGAGAACTAGCCATTTGGATACAGAACTGACTGAAAGGGAGAAGACAATGGGTGGTGGTGGGGGGTTGTTTTTCAGACTGGAGCCTGTGACCAGTGGAGTGCCACAACGATTGGTGCTGGGACCTTTACTTTTTGTCATTTACATAAATGATTTGGATGTGAGCAGAAGAGGTGCAGTTAATAAGTTTGCAGATAACACCAAAATTGGAGGTGTAGTGGACAGCGGAGAAGGTTACCTCAGATTACAACAGGATCTTGAACAGATGGGCCAATGGGCAGAAAAGTGACAGATGGAGTTTAATTTAGATAAATGCAAGGTGCTGCATTTTGGGAAAGCAAATCTTAGCAGGACCTATACACCTAATTATAAGGTCCTAGAGAGTGTTGCTGAACAAAGATACCTTCGAGTGCAGGTTCATAGCTCCTTGAAAGTGGAGTCGCAGGTAGATAGGATAGTGAAAAAGGCGTTTGGTATGCTCTTTTTTTATTGGTCAGGGTACTGAGTACTGGAGTTGGGAGGTCATGTTGCGGCTGTACAGGACATTGGTTAGGCCACTGTTGGAATACTGCAGTCAATTCTGGTCTCCTTCCTATCGGAAAGATGTTGTGAATCTTTAAAGGGTTCAGAAAAGGTTTACAAGGATGTTGCCAGGGTGGCAGGATTTGAGCTATAGGGAGAGGCTGAACAGGCTGGGGCTGTTTGCCCTGGAGCGTCGGAGGCTGAGGGGTGACCTTATAGAGGTTTACAAAATTATGAGGGGCATGGATGGGATAAATAGTCAAAGTCTTTTTCCTGGGGTGTGGGAGTCCAGAACTGGAGGGCATAGGTTTAGGGTGAGAGGGGAAAGATATAAGAGAGACCTAAGGGGCAACCTTTTCACACAGAGGGTGGTAAGTGTATGGAATGAGCTGCCAGAGGATGTGGCGGAAGCTGGTACAATTGTAACATTTAAGAGGCATTTGGATGGGTATATGAATAGGAAGGGTTTGGAGAGATATGGGCCAGGTGCTGACAGGTGGGACGAGATTGGGTTGGGATATCTCGTCGGCATTGACGGGTTGGATCGAAGGGTCTGTTTCCATGCTGTACATCTCTATGACTCTAACTGGCACCATATTCACAAACATTCACACCCTCCACCACTGACGCTCAGTAAATGCTGTGAGAACCACTCAAGATGGACTGCAGAAATTTATCAAGGTTCCTTAGAAAGCACCTTACAAATACACTACTATTACCATCCAGAAGGAAACAGCAAATACACAGGAACATCACCTCCTGTAAAGTTCCTGTCCAAACCACTCACCATTCTGACTTTGAAATAAATTGTTATTTCTTCACTGACATTTGGTCAAAATCCTGGAATTTCCTCCCTAAGGGCATGGAGGTGTCTACCACAGCACATGGACAGCAGCGGGAGGAGGAGGAAGGTCACCACTACTTTTTCGAAGGCAACTTAAATCGACAATAAGTACTAATCTAATCAGCTAAGTCCACACCTTATGAACAAATAAACCACCCAAGATGGTCGATATAAAAGGCAGCTCTTGCTGATGTCAACTAAAAATGAACGATAACTTTGACATAACACTGCCATTGCCAAGTGCCAACCAACACCCACATCACTGCATTCTGTTTTGACAAAGCACTATGTATCGTTGATATCTACTGAATGAAGCAGACGAGCACTGCCCTGACAGGAAGTTTCAAAATTGGAAGGAAAGTACAGATCAAAGATTTGGAGTCCAAATCTGACAACTTACCCGGTTCTTTAGTCTTTACAATAAATTGAGGTGATACCAAAGATAACTCCGTCTCTTCTGAGGTAGTCGCTGAGGCGAAAGAAATTAGAAACCTGTTAGCATACCTGAAAATTGAAACAGTTTAACTGCTGAAGTTAACTGCAATCACCAGATATCTGTTAAACACAACCACGTTTTTGTTTAAAAAGACTGAATTCATCCAAGTTTCAGGTTGCCATTTTAAGGCTTATTTTAAAAAAAATAGATTGAGCAAATTGGCTATTACCTGGAGTTGTCATTGCATATTGCCTACATGTGAAACAGTCATAGCCATTATCTGCGGCAGTTTCCACTTCATCTTCTGTGTTCAGGTTCTGGCATATAGCATGAATCCACCTGGGAAAATACATATATTTACGAATTTTACATTGAAATAAGCATTGTATTAGATATTGAAATTGTACACCATGCATCAATATGTAAATATCCAAAGGGGTGCACAGAGCAAGAGACGGACACAAGCCATCTCCTCAGAATTGATTCACTATTTCTGCCACAATTTGACTCATTAGTTTGCTTATCTGGTCGTTCCTACCAAACAAAAAAAAAATCACTATCTAGCAGAAATAGTAGTTGAACTCTTGTCACGGTTATATAGGATTTAGAGCGCAATTTCTCCAATGATCTTTGTTGATGTTCCACTCAAGCCTACAGTAGTTCTTCTAAAATGCGATGGTTGCGTTCTTGTGCAACCCTGTGTTACAGAAAAATCGCATTTTAGAAACTGCGCTTGAAGTGTTGGTGATTAGATTAGATTCCCTACAGTGTGGAAACAGACCCTTCAGCCCAACAAGTCCACACTGAGCCTCCAAAGAGCAACCCACCCAGACCCATCTCTCTGACTAATGCACCTAACACGATGGAGGAAACTGGTGCACCGGAGGAAACCCATGCAGATATGGCGAGAATGTGCAGTCTCACATAGACAGTTGCTTGAGGCTGGAATCGAACCTGGGTCCCTGGCAGTATGAGGCTGCAGTGCTAACCACTGAGTCACCGTGATGTAATCATGTTATTGCCAACACGTTTTAAAAAGTTCACACATTAGAAACAGTATCCTTAGTTTGTTAATCGCGCTATAGTGAATGTGTGTTAATGAAATGCGTGTTATAGCAGACCAACCTGTACGTCCATCTTTCTTCTCACTGCATGCTTCCACCATTTCCCATTAGTGAATTAAAGAGGGGACCTGCATCTAGCTTCAAAATCTAGTACCCCCAAATAAACCTGTTGAACTATAACCTGGTGTTGTGCGATTTTTAACTTAATCCCATCAAAACCTTTCCTAATTTCACTGAATTCTATAAAGTCGCACTTACACCTCAGCTTTTGTAATTTGCTCCACCCTAAACATAAACGAGACCGATGTATGTCAAATCCTTTCATATATATATATAATAAAAAATATATAATCACTGTTTCTGTTATAATCCTTGTAAATCTTCTCTGCACTTAACGGACTAAAAGTGGTTAGGAATGGGCTTTTGCCAGAAATGTCAATTTTCCTGCTCCTTGGATGCTGCCTGATCTGCTGTGCTTTTCCAGCACCACTCTAATCTGAACTCTGGTTTCAGCATCCGCATTCCTCACTTTTGCCGCACGAAAAGTGTGGTCTAACCAATGTTTGAACATGACATTCCTACTTGTTAATTCTAGCCCTGCAGGAAGTAAGGCTAACTTTGTGTTTCTTTTATTTTTTTAAATGACCTCAAAATATATGATACAAGTTTCAGTGATTGGTGCATTTGTATGCTGAGATCCCTTTATTCCCATCTGGACTTTCACCTTCCAAGAAACAACTAACTTCCCTATTTTTTCTACCAAAGTCAGAGAATCATAGAGATGTACAGCATGGAAACAGACCATTCAGTCCAACCCATCCATGTCGACGAGATATCCCAACCCAATCTAATCCCACCTGCCAGCACCCGGCCCATATCCCTCCAAACCCTTCCTATTCATACATCCAGAGTTGAAAAGTGTGGTGCTGGAAAATCACAGCAGGCCAGGCAGCATCTGAGGAGCAGGAGAATCGACGCTTCGGGCACAAGCCCTTCTTCAGGAATGAGGCTGGTGTGCCAAGTGGGCTGAGATAAAAGGTG
>NC_057714.1:107698032-107728001 GCF_004010195.1 Chiloscyllium plagiosum | reverse complement strand
GCATCCAAATCATTTATGTAAATGACAAAACGTAGAGGACCCAGCACCAATCCTTGCGGCACTCCACTGGTCACAGGCCTCCAGTCTGAAAAACAACCCTCCACCATCACCGTCTGTCTACCTTTGAGTCAGTTCTGTATCCAAATGGCTAGTTCTCCCTGTATTACATGAGATCTAACCTTGCTAACCAGTCTCCCATGGGGAAACTTATTGAACACCTTACTGAAGTCCATCTGGATCACATCTACTGCTCTACCCTCATCAATCCTCTTTGTTACTTCTTCAAAAAACTCAATCAAGTTTGTGAGACATGATTTCCCATACACAAAGCCATGTTGACTATCCCTAATCAATCCTTGCCTTTCCAAATACATGTACTTCCTGTCCCTCAGGAATCCTTCCAACAACTTGCCCACCACCGACGTCAGGCTCACCAGTCTAGAGTTCCCTAGCTTGTCCTTACCACTCTTCTTAAACAGTGGCACCACGTTTGCCAACCTCCAGTCTTTCGGCACCTCACCTGTGTCTATTGATGATACAAATATCTCAGCAAGAGGCCCAGCAATCACTTCCCCAGCTTCCCACAGAGTTCTAGGGTACACCTGATCAGGTCCTGGGGATTTATCCACCTTTATGCATTTCAAGACATCCAGCACTTCCTCCTCTGTAATCTGGACATTTTGCAAGGTGTCACCATCTCTTTCCCTACAGTCTTTATCTTCTACATCCTTTTCCACAGTAAATACGGATGCAAAATACTCGTTTAGTATCTCCCCCATTTTCTGTGGCTGCACACAAAGGCCGTCTTGCTGATCTTTGAGGAGCCCTATTCTCTCTCTAGTTACCCTTTTGTCCTTAATGTATTAGTAAAAACCTTTTGGATTCTCCTTAATTCTATTTGCCAGAGCTATCTCATGTCCCCTTTTTGCCCTCCTAATTTCCCTCTTAAGTATACCCCTACTGCCTTTGTACTTTTCTAAGGATTCACTCGATCTATCCTGTCTATATCTTACAAACGCTTCCTTCTTGTTGCAGGATTGATAGGTCCGTCAATATACAAACAAAGATAGCATATTTTTTGAAATGTTAAAACCCAAAATGCTGTCACTTGCCCTTTCCTCTGAAAGCGTACCAATTGATCAGCTGTAGTTTTCTCGTGTTCTTTTAGATTTCCAGCAATTGCAACTTTCCCTTTTATTTTTCTTCTACATTTCTATCACCATTACAAAAACATTCCATATCAGATTGTTAAGAAATGTCAAAACAAAGTGGGTAGTGCCCAAATGCCTTGTTAAGTTCATTCTAAGATACTGTCATACACAGTCCATACTAGTTTTCTAATAGAATTCTTTACTAATGCTGCGTGTAATTAAGTTATGTACTCATTATGATATTCAGTTTTCCACCTCATACAGTCCATATGTTAGGAATACATTGTCTGCGCCCACCTGTCACACTGGCGACATTGTATAATAAGCTCCTCCTCTCTGTAATTCTTATTGCAGACTGGGCAGACAGTCAAGCTGGCACAAGGAGCACACTGTGTATAATTGTTCTGCCATTCACACTTGAAACCAGGTGAGGTTGCCCCACACTGCACACAAGAAACACACCTAATGAACGAAGAAAAAGCAGTTTGTAACACAAAAGTGTAGCTTGACCTGAACAGATACACCTTGAAGAATCTTACAATGCTTCCATGATTAAGGACTGAAAAATAAACTTTAAAGAGGCTAAATCTCACAGATAAAGCAACAATTTATTCTGTATGTAAAAGAATCATAGTACAAAGAAAGGACACAATTCTTAAGAATGACTGTTACTTCATATTTGAAAAATGGTTTAAGTGAGAATATTCAAACAGTTTCAAGTCAATTGCCATATAAGTAACATGCAACCAATTCTACTGGCATATAATCATGAAAGAACATTGATTATTAAATACAGATTCACATATATTAATGTTAACAGATAGAAAATTCGTAGAAACCCTACAATGTGGAAACAGGCCATTTGGCCCATCAAGTCCACACCGACTCTCCAAAGAGCATCTCACCCAGACCCATGCCACTTACTGTATCCCTGTAATCCCGCATTTTCCATAGTAACCCATCTTGCCTACACGACCCTGGAACACTTTGGTCACGTTCAATTGCACAATCATCTAACCCACACATCTTTGGAATGTGGGAGGAAACTGGAGCATCTGGGGGAAGCCACGCAAACACGGGGAGAATACACAAACTCCACACAGACAGTCGCCCAAGGCTGGAACAGAACCTGCTGAGAAGCAGCAGTGCTAACCACTGAGATCCTGTGCCACCCTATACAACACCATTTATAAACTGAGACTGGCCAAAACTAACCTGCTATTTTTGTTGATCAGGTTATTATACAAGCATATCCTTAAAATATTAATCATACTCTTTTCTTAACATATCCTTTAATATTTCCTGGTGCTGCCCTGACTGACAAAAACAAACTTCCCTTTTTTAATAGCATATTTCCAATTATACCCCAATTCGAAATGTTTCAGTAGAGATGTGCAAGATATTTTTCAAATAAGCAATGTATTGCCCTTTTCTGTTATTGCTTCAACTGTACTTTTACTAAAATACAAATCTTACTCAATAAAACTTACCATCGGCATTTCCAGCCGCCTTTAGGAACTGTCTGTAAAGGTGGATCCAGGCAATAGGTATGATAGCTGATGTCACAATCGTCGCAGAGAAGTAAACGGCCTGGATCAGAGGCCTTCCCACAGGATTCGCACACTGTACACTCTAGGCATCGCCAGCCTTTACTCAGTACCACTTTGGTGATCTGTCCAGCAGGGAAAAAAAAATCTCAATGCTTATCCTCCACACCAATTTTATGTGCAATTGACATCTTAAATCTCTTGACTGATAGAATGAGCTGACCTATGTGCACTTGCAGTCATTCACAAATTAGCTATCCACAGATTACAAACAGCAATTTAAGAACATTTCTATACAACTTATAGCAGAATATATTAGCAAATAAGCTAAGAACAGCTGCTCTATCTAGCAGTTAAAGCTAACAATTGGTTGATCTAGTTGACAAAATCAGAATAGTAGCTATGTTCAGAAAAATGCTGTGTGTGAAGAATACTGCCAATGATCATTGAAAATGTTCTAATTAAATAAATAGGAGAAATGCAGTCGAGAATAAATCCAGAGCTATGATATGGTCACACTGAATGTACTGAATTTGGAAAACAGTGTTTCAGTACTTCAATATGGGCGGCACAGTGGTTCGCACTGCTGCCTCACAGCGCCAGAGACCCGGGTTCAATTCCCTCCTCAGGCGACTGACTGTGTGGAGTTTGCACATTCTCCCAGTGTCTGCGTGGGTTTCCTCCAGGTGCTCCGGTTTCCTCCCATCGTCCAAAAATGTGCAGGTTAGGTGAATTGGCCATGCTAAATTGCCCGTAGTGTTAGGGGCAGGGGTAAATGTAGGGGTATGGGTGGGTTGCGCTTCAGCGGGTCGGTGTGGACTTGTTGGGCTGAAGGGCCTGTTTCCACACTAAGTAATCTAATCTAATCTAATATGCTACATGTGTGGCATTAAATAGTCCAAATCCCTGGTTGGTATGGAAACAGTTAATCTTAACCAAGGCAGCAATACGATCAGTGCAATTGAACTGTGGATCCTTTAGACTGTCAAATTATGCTTTAGCACAACTTATCAACTTCTGAAAAGGGAAAAAACAAAAGAAGCCAAGAGAAAAAAAAAAGGGGAATTGGTTGTTTTTGGCAAAGATATGAAAATCAATATATTTGATTACTCAACATTAATTAAACATGTTTTACAACTTTAATGGTAAACGTGCTTTAACTGCATAGTCATATAGCACGCAAACAGGCCCTTCTGTCCAACTAGTCCATGCTGACCACGTTCCCAAAATAAACCAGCTCCACTTGCTTGCATTTTGCCCATATATCTCCAAACCTTTCCTATTCATGTACTTATTCAAATGTCTTCAAAATGTTGTAACTGTACCTGCATCCACTATCTTCTCTGGCAGTTCAATGCCCCACATGTCCTTTTTCAAACTTACTCCTCTCACCTTAAAAATATGCTGAGGTTTGAATTCCCCCGCCCTTGGGAAAAGACCCTTGCTATTGACCTTTTCCAAACCCCCATTCTGAGCAACATCCTGAAGCTTTTCTGAACCTTCTCCAATTTAATATCATCCTTGCTACAGCAGGGCAGCAGAACTGCGCACAGTACTCCAGAAGAGGCCTCACCAACATCAGAAACATAAAGCCTCTGAACTCTTGTTATAACACTTCTGAAAGCCTCTCACTTGTCAGCCATTCCTTGACCTGTGAAAGTCTGCTCCAATCAAATTTTGAAAGTTCTCGTTTCATACCATTAAAATTTGTCTTACTCCAATTAAGAACTTTAACTTTTAAGGGTTATCCTTTACCATAACTATTTTAAAAGCAATACAATTATGAGCCCTAGTCTCAGTCACTTGCTCTGCTTTTTTCCTCCAAGAGAAGGTCAAGTGTTGCTCGTGCTCTAGCTGTACATTTACTTATTGATAAAGAACATTTTCTGTAACACACAACTCCTCACCATCCAAGCCTTTTCCACTATGGCAGTCCCAGTCAGTGTCTGGAAAATTAAAGTTCCCTATTCTTACAAAGAACTTTCTATATATTTGCTCCCAAATTTCTCTATGACTCTTTCTGGGGGGGGGGGGGGGAAGAAGAGGAGAGGTTTCCTGTAGCACAATCCTATCAAGGTGATGCCCCTGTCTTATTTCCAATTTCTACCCATATAGGATATTTCTGAGGATTATCCAGTGAAAATACAATAGTGTTTTCCTTAATCAAAAATGCCTTCCTTTCTTTCCTTCCAATAGCAACTAAAACCCAGACTACTGAGCCGATAGTCCTGTCCTTCCCTCAGCTAAGCTTCTGTAATAGCTATGACATCCCAGTCCCATGTTCCCATATATGACCAGAGTTCATCAACCTCACCTGTAAGACCTTTTGCACTGAAATCAATGCAGTTTAATTCTTTAGTTACCTCGTTCTCTATCTTGTTGTCTATCTTTGCTAACTAAATTACTCTTTGATTCAGAACCATCCACAACTGTCTTTCTATTTTTAGTGCTACTCAGGGCAGAAAGGTGGCAAATGGAGTTCAATGTAGGTAAGTGTGAGGTGATTCACTTTGGTAAGAGTAACAAAAAGATGGGGTACTGGGCTAATGGTCGGACACTTGGTAGTGTGGATGAGCAGAGGGATCTTGGTGTCCATGTACACAGATCTATGAAAGTTGCCACCCAGGTAAATAGTGCGGTAATGAAGGCATATGGCGTACTGGCTTTTATTGGTAGAGGAATTGAGTTCCGGAGTCCTGAGGTCATGTTGCAGTTGTATAAGACTCTGGTGCGGCTGCATCTGGAGTATTGTGTGCAGTTTTGGTCGCCATACTATAGGAAGGATGTGGAGGCACTGGAACGGGTGCAGAGGAGGTTTACCAGGATGTTGCCTGGTATGGTAGGAAGATCGTATGAGGAAAGGCTGAGGCACTTGGGGCTGTTTTCATTGCAGAAAAGAAGGTTTAGGGGTGACTTGATAGAGGTGTACAAGATGATTAGGGGTTTAGATAGGGTTGACCATCAGAACCTTTTTCCACGTATGAAGTCAGCTATTACAAGGGGGCATAGCTTTAAATTAAGGGGTGGTAGGTACAGGACAGATGTTAGGGGTAGATTCTTTACTCAGCGAGTCGTGAGTTCATGGAATGCCCTGCCAGTAGCAGTGGTGGGCTCCCCCTCTTTATGGGCATTTAAACAGGCATTGGATAGGCATATGGAGGATAGTGGGCTAGTGTAGGGTAGGTGGGCTAGGATCGGCGCAACATCGAGGGCCAAAGGGCCTGTACTGCACTGTATTTTTCTATGTTCTATGGAACTCCATTCCCCTTCTCTACTAGTTTAATATAACTAGCAAATCTCCCTGCCAGGATATTGGTCCCTTTCCAGTTCAGATGAAACACATTCCTTTGAAATTGTCTTTTCTGTCCCAATGATCCACAAGTCTAAATCCTTGCACATTCCACCATTTCTTCAGTCACTGATTTATCTGCCCTATCGTTTTACTCCTACTCTAATTAGGACAAGGCCCCAGAAGTAAACCAGAGATTACTGTCTTTGAGGGTTTGTTTAGCTCTATATTCACTCTGCAAAGCCTTAACCTTCTCCCTAAGATGTTCCTACTATGTGGACAACAAGTTCCGGCTTCTCACTCTCCCCTTTGACAACGTGCTTCAACTATTTTGAGACATGCTTAGCCGCGGCACCAGGAAGGCAACGTAGTATTCTAAATTCACACTCACGGCTGCAGAATCTCCTGTCTGTGTAAAAGCAAATAGGCTAATTATGCAGTAAAAGGTAAAGTTGCCAAACTATACCAGGCCATAGTGCTGCTGTCTCAAGAGAGAGACACGATTTGCAATGGTTTACTTGAGGGTTATCCTGCCTCAGGCAAGGGAAAGGGTTGAGAGAGTAAATTAGTCATGGTTATCTCAGCCAGTGCAGAAATTGAACCCATGCTATTATCATCACTCTGCATTGCAAAAATTATGCATTACCTTTAAAGCTAACAAAACTATTAAGGATAGAGTTGATAAGGTCTTTATGAGGCACACATTCTTGTGTATCTCATATTCAACTCTTTACTGACAATATACTGGAAAGACAAAAATTGAATTTCCAAGTTCTTTTAGGAAAAAGGTTAAAATTTACACAATATCTTTGAGGGACTTGTAACTAGGACATATATGCCAACACACCTAACCTGGCTCTCAAAATAAACCACAAGGTAATTGAGGAAGCAGTGCCAATGCCAGCTACTTGCTTTCTCTCTATTCTCTTTTTAAGGAGGTTCCCCTAGCCTCCAATAGACTCTCTTGACATTGGCTGAGCCTGGGATTTTAGTGCTACTAAAATGGAAAGAAAGGAAGGCTGGGACTCTGCTGTTCAAAAATGTCATGCTGACTGCTTTCAGTCCTTCAACTAGACTTCAGTGCACAAAAATTGCATTGGGTTCATATTTGCAAGATCCCACTGGCAAAGATGATATGGTCACCCATTTAGGTAAAGTTCTCTGTGGAAGGTGGTCCAATTTCCATGTACAGTGTTTTATTAGTTTTCTCCATCCTGTTACTATCCCTCCTCAAAAATGCACAATCAGTCTATATTCTTCCTATCTTAACTGGCAATTTGAAACTGGACGAAATTTGCCAAATGTAACGTTTTCAATAATTAATAATTGGAGGCTTTTGCTAGACCTGTAAAGATTTGGGGCTGAACAAATATGCCTTTGATTTTTGGAAAAAAACACCAACTTTTATGTGAAGTACATGTAAAACTATGGGGTTCTTTAAGCCAAAAACCTTGCCATCAGCTTTTACACAAAATCAATTTTTATATGTAATTTGTAAAAGGCATTTCTGCACAGTGATATCTGTGGTCCAATGAAGACACTTTAGCACTTACAAGTATGATACTAACTGAATGATTAATTCCCCCAGATTACTAATCAGGGGTGCTTTGGAAAAGCAAAATTTTGTCCAGGAATCTTTAAGCCTCTTGATTTTGGCACTTACAGGTTGGAATGAGTGCTGTTGATCAAGATGCACGTAGTACAGTTACTGACATAGGTTGGCTTACGAATTCTCAGACATCTAAACAAAAAAAATTATTTGGAAGCTGGATTGCACTTGAATTGCTATATCAGAAATTAAAGACGGGATTGGAATTTAAGTGACCTACAGCACTAGAGAATTTATATTGAAGGAAACCATTCAGCTTATTCTCTCTCTGCTGGCTCTTTAAAACAGCAATTTAAAAGAGCAATCAAAAATAAGTTTCACTGCCTTCCTCTCTTCTTAGACCTGTAATCCTCCTGTATCAAACTTGTATCAAAATTCCACTCTTTCATAACTTTAAACACTTTCATAAGAAGTTCTTAAAGGAAGAGCATATAGTCAAATTATTGTAATCAGCACTGCACGTATTGGCTGTCTAAGAGAAGCATGTGAACCTTTTTATCGACTTATTTCACTAGACTGGTGTATGTGCAATACGGTAGATAATTACATGGGACATGTAATGGATGGGCACCTTTAATGGATAGTGCTGTTTTGAATAATTTCACCTCTTCTCTCAGATTGTGATTCAGAATTAGTTCCAATTGCAGGCAACACATCTGGTTTAATTTTCTCTACATTACTCAGGTATCAGGGTCTCAGCGCGAGTAGCAAACATCAAAATGTTGATCATAAACTAAAGTTCACCAAAGAGCCTAAGAGAGCACCTTCCAAACCAACAACCACTTACATCTAGAAGGACAAGGGCAACAGGTACTTGAGAACACCACCCTCCAAGCCACTCACCACCCTGACTTGGAAACTTACCGCCATTCCTTCACAGTTGTTGAACCAAAATCCTGGAATTCTCTCCCTACTAGCATTGTGGGTCAACCCACAGCAAGTGGACTGCAGCTCTCCACCACCTCCTTCATAACAATTGGGATGGGCTGGCCAGCCAGTGACGCCCAAGTCTCACAAATGAATAAATAAAAAGTGTACTTCTTGAGAAGGGACTATTTCTTCACCTCAGTTACCAAGAACAGATATGGACAGTGAGGATATAAGGGAAATTAAGATACAAGTTTCTAAATATGTATATAGTCAAAATGTATGGATTACATTTTGGACATGAAGTGCAGGATCTGGAAAGTTAGGACTGACCTCTTTGGAAAAGTGAAGGTTGAAATACAACCTAAGAGGTTTTCAAGGAAAAAAGATTTTGACAGACTTAATAGACATTTCCTCCAGCAAATGGCTTTTACTTGGAGAGCACAGACTCAAAACCTTGGTAAAAAGTAAGTTGCAAGAAATTGCTTCAGAGTTCAGATCTTCCTGCTTAACTTATTCAAAGAATTTGGTCACCACTGGCCCAGCTCCAATTGTCCTTAAGAAGCGAGTCACCTTCTTGAGGTGCTGGCATTCTATTTATACTTTGGGATAACGGTTCAGTGGAACTGTGTGGTTTGCAGGATACTTCGGAGTAAAGAGCCAGCCACGTTTACTGTTGGTCAGAAGTCTGGAGTCATGCACAAAACAGACATTAGTGACCCAGATTGGTTTTTCATGACAATTTGTCATCACTATCGATACAAGTTTTATAATTCTAGATTTATTAAACTAACTGAATTTGAATTTCTAACTGCTGTGAGGTTTCAACTTACATCACTAGAATCTCACTCCAGCCTCTGCATGTCTGTTCAGTAACACAACCAAAGTCCAAGTGCAGTAATTGAAGCCGAAATGCTTGTGGTCATGGAATATTTTGGTTTCTTATTCTCTCATGGAATGTGGTTGCCCCTGGTTGGGCTACCATTATTGCCTTATTTGCCATTGCGAAGATGGTTGCGAGCTGCCTTCTTGAACGGCTGCAGTCCACATGCTGTAGGCTGACCCACAAAGAGGGAATTCCAGGCATTTGACCCAGTGACACTGAAGGATTGGCAATATATTTCCAAGTCAGGATTGTGGTGCTTGGAAAGGAACTTGTACATAGTGGCGTTCCCATGTATCTGCAGCCCTTGTGCTTCTAGATGGAAATGGCCGTGAGTTTGTAAGGTGCCGTCTATGGTTCTTTATTTGGAGTTTACCTTTTAGGATAGTACACATTATTGCTACTGAATGCTGGTGCTGCAGGGAGTGAATGCAGTGCCAACCACCAGGCTACCTCATCCCAGATGGTGTTAAGCTTCTCAAGTATTGCTGGAGCTACACTCATCAGACAAATGGGGAATATTCTATGCTGATTTGCACCTTATAGTTAATGAACAGGATTTGGGGAGTCAGCACTGCAGAGACTTGAGCCTCTGATCTGCACCTGTAGCCACTGTATTTATCTGGCAAGACCAGTTGAGTTTCTGGACAATAATAAGCACCAGGATACTGGTAGTGGGGAAATCGATTGATGGTAACTCTATGGAATGTCAAGGGGTGGTGGTGGTTAGATTATCTCTTATTGGAAATAGTCATTACTTGGCGTTTGTGTGCACGAATGTTATTTCACTTTTCAGCTTAAGCCTGAATATTGTCCAGATCTTGTTTCATTGGAACATGGACTGCTTCAGTATCTGAGGAGTTGCCAATGATGCTGAACACTGTGCAGCTATCGATAAACTTACCCAATTCTGACCTTGTGAAGGAAGGAGATATTTGATTAAGTAGCTGAGGATGGTTGGGCCAAGGACACTATCCTAAAAAACTCCTGCAGAGATTCCTGGAGCTAGATGAATGACCTCCAACAAACCCAACTATTTCCAGATACAACTCCAACTCCAGACTCCAGGGGATTTTGCATCAACTCTCACTGATTCCAATTTTCCTAAGGCTCCTTGATGCCACACTCAATCAAATATAGTCTCGATGTCAAAGGCTGTCACTCTCAACTCACCTCTGAAATTCAGCACTTGTGTCCATGTTCGAATGGAAGCTGTAATGAGGCCAGGATCTCAAAGGCCATTGTAGTGCTGCTTGAAAGCACTGTTTATAACAGTTTCCATCACTTTATGATGATCGCAAGTTGGCTAATGGGACAGTAATTGGCTGGGTGTTGGATTTGTCCTGCTTTTTGTGAACAGGGCGTATCTGGGCAATTTTCCATATTGTTGAATAGGCGCCAGTGTTGTACCTATATGGCAAGTTCTGGAGCACATATCTTCAGTTCTCTTGCCAGAACATAGTCAGAGCTTATTACTTTTGCAGTATCCAGTACAATCTCTAATCATTTCTTGATATCATGTATAGTGAACTGAAGTGGCTAGTATCTCGGATGCTGGGAGCCACCGGAGGACGACAAGTTGGATTATCCATTCAGCACTTTTAGCTGTAGATTTTTGCAATGTTTCAGCTTCATATTTACAAGCTAAGATCCATCTTCTGAAGCAAAAATAACTCTTACCTTAATACTGACACAGTAGGGATGATAACACTGGCCACACTGAGAGCAAACAAGTAGTCGGCCTTCTGAACCTTTCCCAAAGCTTCCACAAACAACACACATATCCTGAAATTAAATTGATCAACAGGTCAAACAATGCCCATCTATTTTTTCTTTCGGAGAGGAAAGAATCAAATAAAACTTGTACTTTCAATTTATTCAGAGGATTTAAAAAGATTAAAACATCATAATGGTGGTTAAGTGATTGATAACCTTCATATCCCACTGCTCAACAGCTTTAAAATGCCTCAAAAAACAATCTGTTGACTTGATCAGAGTTACCCTCCTAAACACCCAGCAGTTCAACATCTTTTTCCTTAATATATTTCAAATATTTATTTAGAATTTTATCTTGCATTTAGGGTGCTTTACAACTGCAAACTTGATAAATGCTGCAAATAAATTACTGCAGCAAAGACCCTATCATTGTCTCTGTTTTATTAGTGATTATAATCAACTCTTTAGTGTTGCAGAGTTAAGTCAAACTTGAGCTTCCACTATTTTTAACCAGTGTTTAAAGGACACGTGGATGAGGGTAAAGCAGTTGACGTGGTGTATATGGATTTCAATAAGACGTTTGATAAGGTCCCCCACGGTAGGCTATTGCACAAATTACGGAGGCATGGGATTGAGGGTTATTTAGTGGTTTGGATCAGAAATTGGCTAGCTGAAAGAAGACATGGGGTGGTGGTTGATGGGAAAGATTTATCTTGGAGTTCAGTTAGTAGTGATGTACCGCAAGGATCTATTTTGGGGCCACTGCTGTTCGTCATTTTCAGAAATGGCCTGGATGAGGGCGTAGAAGGATGGGTTAGTAAATTTGCGGATGACACTAAGGTTGGTGGAGTTGCGGATCGTGTCGAAGGATGTTGTGGGTTACAGAGGGATATAGATAAGCTGCAGAGCTGGGTCCCGAGTTGCGAAATGGAGTTTAATGCGGAAAAGTGTGAGGTAATTCACTTTGGAAAGGGCAACAGGAATGCAGAGTACTGGGCAAGATTCTTGGTGGTGTAGATGAACAGTCACCCAGGTTGATGATCGAGTTATTAAGGCGGCATACAGTGTGTTAGCTTTTATTAGTAGAGGGTTTGAGTTTTGGAACAATGAGATCATGCTGCAGCTGTACAAAACTCTGGTGCGGCTGCACTTGGAGTATTGTGAACAGTTCTGGTGACCACATTATAAGGACGGGGAAGCTTTGGAAAGGGTTCAGAGGAGATTGTTGCTTGGTATGGAGGGAAGGTCTTATGAGGAAAGGCTGAGGGACTTAAGGCTGTTTTTATTAGAGAGGAAGTGGTTGAGAGGTGACTTAATTGAGACATATAAGATAATCAGAGGGTTAGATAGGGTGGCCAGTGAGAGCCTTTTTCCTTGGATGGTGATGGCTAGCACGAGGAGACAGCTTTAAATTGAGGGGCGATAGATATAGGACAGATGTCAGGGGTAGTTTATTTACTCAGAGCAGTAGGGGCATGGAATGGCCTGCCTGCAATAGTAGACTTGCCAACTTTAAGGGCATTTAAATAGTGATTGGATAGACATATGGACGAAAATGGAATAGTGTAGGTTAGATTAGATCAGATTAGATTAGATTAGATTCCCGAAAGTCCAGACCCTTCAGCCCAACAAGTCCACACCAACCCTCTGAAGAGTAACCCACCCAGACTCTTTCCTCAACCCATATTTACCCCTAATTCACCTAACACTTGGGCTGCAGATTAGTTCCACAGGTTGGTGCAACATCGAGGGCCGAAGAGCCTGTACTGCGCTGTAATGTTCTATCCTAGTCTTTGTTTCCATGTTCTTATCATGAAGACACAGGTTTATGGTTAGCGAATAAGCTGCATTCCATTTTTATCACATGTAAAACTGAAGTTTTTTTTTTAATTATTGGGGATTGCACTTTGTAATCTGGCTTCCATTAAAAATATAAACCATGGCCATGTTACATAAAAACCAAAGAGAATGTAAAATATTCAACGTTCATTTGTTCATCATTTTTTCACAGTATAAATCTGTCATGCTCTTGCCCACTCATTTAATTCATGACATTTTGCAGGTCATTTGCTTCCTCCTCGTACTTACCCTGTCACCTAACTTGACACCAGTAGATAACTTGAATACATGACATTCTGTTGCCTCAACTGAGTCATAGTTTCCATGTACAGCATGGAAAAAGACCATACAGTCTAACTTGCCCATACCCACCAGATATCTTAAATTAATCTAGTACCGTATGCCAGCATTTGGCCCATATCCCTCTAAACTCTTCTTATTCATGTATTCATCCAGATGTCTTTTAAATGTTGTAACTGTACCAGCCTCCACCACTTCCTCTGGCAGCTCATTCCATACACACACCACCCTCTGCGTGAATAAGTTGCCCCTTAGGTCCCTTTTACATCTTTCCCCTCTCACCCTAAACCTCTTGTTCTAGACTGTCCCACCCTGGGGAAAATACCTTGTCTATTACTCTATAATGTCAGCCCTCAGCCTTCAACGCTCCAGGGATAACAGCTCCAGTCTGTTCAGCCTCCCCAAATAGCTCAAAGCCTCCAACCCTGGCAACATCCTTGTAAATCTTTTCTGAACCCTTTCAAATTTCACAAAATCCTTCCAATAAGAGGGAGACCTGAATTGCGCACACCATTCCAAAAGTGGCCTAACCAATGTCCTGTACAGCTGCAACAAGACTTCCCAACTCCGACACTCAATGCTCTAACCAATAAAGGGAAGCATACCAAACGCCTTCTTCATTACCCTACCAGTGACTCCACTTTCAAAGAGCAATGAACCTGCACTCCAAGGTCTCTTTGTTTAGCAACACTCCCCTGGACCTTACCATTAAGTGTATAAGTACTGCTAAGATTTGCCTTTCCAAAATGCAGCACCTCATATTTATTCAAATTAAACTCCGCCACTGATCATAAACTGTCAATAACCAAGGCCAAGGCATATATAATCTTTCAGTACCAGCACAGGCTCAAAGTCTGCCAATGAAAAGTGACTATTTAGTCCTATTGTTAGCAAATCCTCAATCCATGAACATATTACCCCAAGCCCCAGAAGCCCTAATTTTTAAGACTACATTGTAGACTGTTATAGGTTAAAAAGATTTCTGCTAATCCAATAATTTATTATTTAAACTGAGGACATTCCTTACCTGTTTCAAAGTAAACTTGTCACTTGTAGAGAACAAAACAACAGTGTTATGCATTGAGTTTTCATCCTCATCCTTATTGACCATCATTTCCATGGCACCAACCTACAATGGAACGTGCACAATTACTACTAGTCATCTTTTCTGATTTAAAAAAATACTCACATTTGTCTTTAAAACACAAAGGGAAAAGTACCCAGTGACCTTTCTTAGCATGGTGTTACTCCAGGACATGCTTCAAACAGTGCACGTAAATTGCTGTTTTATTAAATCTAAACATGTTGAATATTTGTATATCAATAGGATTGCCATGATCCCTTGCAAGAGCAACCTCTTGAAACACCTCTTGAAACTCCTCTTGCAATGACCCTTATAAGGAAATTACCCCATCAGCTGGCAATCCAATGTTCTGCTACATCATAGTCTCAATCAAACGGAAGCCCAATGTCATGCTGGAACATTCCTGATCTATAAGACCCACTGCACCCCATCCCTCAGTAGTAACTTCGTTGATTATTCACAGGTGGGATGTCAACATCATTGGTTGACCAGCATTTATTGCCCATTCCTAGTAGCCCTTGAGAAGGTAGTGCTGAGAGCTCTTTTTAAGCCATTCTAGTTCACGTGCTGGAGGTTTATCCACAATGCCTTAGAAAGTATATCCAGGATTTTGACCACAGCTATGGCAAGAGTTTATTTCTAAGTCAGGATGGTGAGTGGCTTGGAGGGGAACTTGCAGTGGTGTTTCCATATAGCTGCTGCCCTTGTCCTTTTAGATGGAAATTATTGTGCGCTTGGAAAGTGCTGTCTAAGGATCTTGGTGGGGTTTTGCAGTGTATCTTGTAGAGAGTACACACTGCTGCAACTGAGTGTTGGTGGTGGTGAGACTGGATGTTTGTGCATACAATGCCAATCAAGCGACTACTCTGTCCTGGATGCTGTCAAGTTTGAGTGTTGTTGGAGCTGCACCCATCCAGGCATCACACTCCTGACTTGTGCCTTAGACAGGATGCAACAGCTATGAAACAGCTCTTTGCTTATTAGCATTCAACACCTAATCAAAATTATTTTCCTAATGCTGTTTTAGCTAAACTAGGAGCAATCCCAGGTTAGCCCAAATCTAGACCAGATCTTGCCAAATCTCTCTCAGATCTGTGCTGTCAGTAGAGACTGCTGAGCAATAACTTTCACCAAACCGCTCATTTCATTGGAGTGAAACCAGTTAAACCAACACAGACAAGGAATTAAAGCCTTACAGGATTGTATGGTCCCAGCACTGAATGCAGTTAATTAGATCAATCAGTGACAGCTCCTATTGTTTATCAATTATCTCTGAATAAGATATCAGGTTTCTTTGCAAAGTTTTGCCGCTAATTCCAAGATCTATTACATCTTGATCATAACATTTTTACTTAAAATCAGGATATACTACTTTGGTGAGTAAAAGCTCATAAGATGAAAATCATTCCAAGACCTGAATGACACCTCATTTCCGAGTGAAGGTTTACATATAATACATAATCTTAAATTAATTATTTAATGTTGTTTTTAAATCAATCATTCTTTTATTTTTTTCTTCTTGTTTCCAACGGGGCCTTCTGACATTAAATCTGTCTTGGAGACATAGCAGAATTATTTAAAGATTTGTAAGAAAAATTCTGCAATGTCATGCTTTCAAGATGCTTATTACAAGTCAATCCATTAGTTAAGGATTCTTGAAACTCCCCTAAGTGATGGCTCTTAAATAAATCAGAAGAAACAAAGGTAGCAAAACAATTTTTCACATAAATTATTTTACTAAACCAGGTAAAAATGGGGAGAGAAAGCATTTGCAAGATGAGAATTCGCTCCTTATTTAGCTGTACTATAAAAAGGATAACGATTCCAATTCCACCATTTCAGTAAATTAGTGGGAAGCTCAGCATTTTAAACTCAATTGGGGGAAGAGTACCATAAAAGGTATTTAATAAATGGACTGATAACACTGGGTAATTATAAAACAAAATGTCTGTAAAGTACTTATTTATCAAAGGACAATCTTCCTTTGCACTCACCTGTCTGGTGGAAAAGCAACATTTCAGTGTCCATAAAATCCATAGAAGTTCCAGCAAAGTGAAGTCAAGTGATATTATTACAAACATGCTAACAGTAGCCAGAGAATGTTAAAACCAATAAGCAGAATGTAGTAGTACACACACACAATTGACAGAGCCAATAAAATGCCTTCCAAACAGATTTATCCATAGATTTTTCTGACCAGGATCAACATGACAACTAACTAGTTATACCAGATAATCATCAGTATTATGAAAATAGTTCAACTGGAACAATAATTTCCCTTTAGATAATTAAAGTCCATGTCCAAATGGAGAAATAGAAATGGCGTACACTTACTCCTGGTGTTATAGCAGCACCAATACCATTTTTCAATTTCGACCTGCCTCTAACGCCCCGTCCAGAGTGTCCTGTACCACGTGGTCTCTTCTTCCCAGGAAAGCCAGCACCACGACCCTATTGAAAACAATACTTCAGAAAAGTCTTGTTTTGAATACAATGTATCCCTATATTTCTCAAGGCTATTAACAACTTGCATTCATGTATAAGTCATCAAAACAATAAAACAAACTCATGTTACACAGGGGCATTACATACCACAGTAAAGATACTGAGCAATAAAAACAAACTCTCAGGTAAGATGACCTGAAGCTTTAAACAAGTAGGAATGAAGGAGTGTATTAAATAGTACAAGGTGAGACAGAGATGTGGCAAGATTCAAGGAGGCAATTGCAGAGCGTATGGCCTCGTCATCTGAATGCATGGCTACCAATAATGAGGCAATTACAATTGAGAGAATACAAGAGGCTAGAATCAGAGGAACACAAGTAATTCAGTGTTACGGACAAGATGAAGTTAGAGTTAAGGAGGGATCAGGCTCAAGTGGGATTTGAAAACAAATAATACTAAAATTGAGGAATTGTTTAAAAAAAGGCTATAATAGGGCAACAAGAAAGCCAAGGTGAATGGGATTTAGCGCAAGTTGAGATATGGATAAATTTTGAATCACCTCAAATTTACTGAGGGTACAATGTGGGATGCCAGCAAAGACTGCATTGGGCATTAAGTATGAAGGGAACAACACTTGATGAAAACAAAAAGTGGCTGGGAATGGGTCGGTAACAGTGTCTACAAGGACAGAGATATCAACGGTTGTTACTTTGGTGGAGAGGGTTGATGACAGCAAATTTGAAGGGGATAGGAACAGAACCTCAAGAGTAATTTTTCATGTTAGCTTACAAAGGAGCTTGGTAGAGGAGTTCAGTGGTTAGCGGTTTAGATGGAGTGGGATCACTGAAACTGCCTACCCTCCATTCACTTTGCAATATGCAAAAATGACAAATGTTTCTATAATACTGAAAAAGATATATTTTTAAGGAGTAAACAATCACACACTGTAATGTCACTGAACTAGTTTTCCAGAGCAACAGGTGCCCAGATAACACCATGGCAGCTGGTGTAATTTAAAAATAATTAATAAATTTGCACTATAAAATTAGTCTCAGAAATGATGACTGTGACAACAATCACCAATATCATTACCAGACTAATTGGGTTCACGGATGTTGTTTAGGGAAGGGAGAAGCTGATGCTTGCTTCATCTAGTAACTCCACACCCAGTGATATGGTGCATTCTTATCGGGTTCTTAAAAATCTGTTCGTACAGGGTGGATGCTACTGGCTAGGCCAGCATTTATTGCCCACCCCTAATTACCCAGACAGTTAAGAGCCAAACACAATGATGAGTCACATGTGGGCCAGACTAGGCAAGGATGTCAGACTTCTTTCTCCAGAGGACAAGTAAATCTGATGAACTCTTATGAAAACCAACAGTCAGGTTAGCTTTTATCCCAAATTCTTAATGAATTCAAATTTCATCAAATTGCCTGCTTCAAACAATAGCCTGGTCTTCTAACATTAGCCAGTCTAGTGACATTACCACTACACTACCAACTCCCCTTGATTCATTTTAAGAACAATCAGGGATGGGCACCAGACTTCAGCCTTGCCTGCAAGACTCATGTCATGAAAGAATGTCAAAAATAATAAAGTAGCAAACATTTTGTATAAAAACTATCAAAAAAAATGCTGTTGTTATCTGCTTTTATTACCACCTATTTCATGAAAATATTTTATGTTTTAAATACATCTTTAATAAGAAAGCAAATACAAGAATAGTGTACTTCAAAAACTTTTATGCTGTCAGCTGGCAAAATGTGATTTTTTTCCAAACACATTGCAAATTAGTCACTTCTCAGTTCAGTTTTATACCTGTTTGATAAGACACATTTGTAAGTTAAGTATTAACCTGCAACACTGAGAATCAGCAATAAATTGGTCGATTGAAGAGGTTATAAGGAATGACATGCAAGAAAAGGAAGGAGAATCTCATTGTTACTTCCAAATAAAGAATTTCCATTGAAAACAAAACTTAGTCTGCTTCAAGGACTTGTATGCTACACAAAAATTCTAGTAAAATTATTATGAATTGCTTCACAAGAGCTTATTACTGACAAAATAATTCCTAAAATATTACTGCCTGTATCTGACTTTTGTTTAAGCAACTGATATGTTCCTCCCCTCCTGCAGCCATCTATCTCTGTGTTTGATAGGTGGGGTGAGTGAAGCAAAGCACCGAGTCTCAGCCAAATTTGGCATCTTGTGCAAATACATATTCTTCACTTTGCAAGTCCAGAAAACAAAACCAAGACAACTGGTTAGCTCTTGGTAAGCACCACAACATGCTTTGTTTGTCCTCATCTTCAGGTTGATCACTGGACTGCAAACAAGGACAGGATACTGGGTTAATTTTTCCTTCCTTTATCTTAGCAGTCATGCAAATTATACTGCTGTTTGAAAAGAAGGGGAGAAAAGATGGGACTTAAGAATCAGAAAAAAGTTCCTGGATAGCCTTTTCATTCCCAACAAATTTGGATTGCAGGGATCTAAATAAGCCTTCACATTGAAATCTGTAATCAGTATTAATAGTGCAATAAAATATCTTTGCACATAATCTTTTTGAAAATATACATATAACCACTTTCAGGTTAACATTCTTCATTCTTAGATGGCTTCCAATGATCACAAAAACAAATTATATTATGCTAATAGAAAAACATGAAGGTCATTGAATCGAACTGTCAGAAACAGGACAAGTCAGTCTTGGATCTTGCTACTCATTTTCTGGCAAAAGATTTCTCACCCTCTTGACGAAAAGTATTATCATAGAAAAGTAGACACTGTTTCAAGTCAAAGTTATTTGCAGGCTGACACTTTGTAGTTTCACATTACTCTACGATAAACTTCATTACATATAAATATAGAAAATGACCTGTGCACATGCTCAAATGAGTCAACTGATACTTCACTTGAGACAAAATCTAACCTAAAATGGTTTTCCTCAACAAAATCATTTAGCATAACCTACTTTCTGGAATTGGACAGAATGTTCACCGAGATGACTCATTTGAATGAGAGATCTTTAACTTTTAGCTGCAACAATTACAAATCTGGAGAACCCCAATGCTTCACTCAGCATTTGATTGCTTTTCATTACTGGGGTTAAAGGATCAAACAAAGAAAACATAATAACAAAGACAACCACTGTTGAGAGACATGATGTGCACGAGGTATTGGCCGAGGATGGACAAATCACAACACCAGCTTATAGTCCGACATGGACTGCCTACGGATTGTGTTAGTCCAATGTGACATTTTATAAATTCCTCCTTTGGAAATAGAACCAGTCTAACTCAAGGTTGGAACACAGACAGATTCTAACCTCACATCTTTAATGCATTGTCTGAGCTGAGATGTCACTTTTTTTTTTATAAAACCTTAAGTTACCTCGGGAAAGTGACTTGAAAGAAGTTCTGGGATTTATATATTAATGAATTGAAACCTGCAACCCATCCTAAGTGATTAAAGACTTAACAGCAATCTAGTTTTGTTCAATACATTGCATCAGTTGTACAGCACTTTGATCTTTTACTATAAATTCTGTGTCCCAAGATCCTGCCCCACTAGCTAGCTGAAGGAGCAGGGGCACTCCAATCACTTGTACTTCTAAATAAGCTTGTTGTGTTGTGTTGTGTAATTTTTAACTGTCGAAAGAGAGTATTCAACATAAATTTTGTAAATCTCTACTGGAGATTATGAAATTTATTATTGCATTTAACACTCGTGCAAATGATTCAAGAAGTATTACCTCAAACATCCATCTTAGAATGGTGTTATGAATTACCATTGAAGTATATTTTTACAAGATTCTGAAATTATATTTTTACTTATTTATACTTCGTGTCCATTGAGTTCCCAGCAATAATGTAACATTTATTTGGACTAATCTCTCTATTTAACTTGTACCTTATGAAATTCCCTCACTCTTGCAAGGCAGAAAAGTCTGAAGTTTTTTAAAGAAATCTTTTCCTTGGAACTCACTCTGATGTTCAGGCTAACCTAGTTAATGTTCTGTGCACTATTTCCAAAGTATGCACTGTTACCTTGTGCTTGTAACTCCCCTACAAGCAAATGAGATTATAATGCTTGAGCACAAGGGCCTCAAATCTTGTATTCAAATTGTATTTAGAGAATACTCTATTACATTCCAAATTGCTTCACAGCTCATTGCTTATTTTAAAAACTCACTCACTTTTGTGAACAATACATCAGACTCTTTGCACGAGTAAAAAAGTAAATAAAACATTGTTTTAAAGTATGTTCAGAGAAAGGTATTGACCAGAACACAGTGAAGACTCCTTGCAGAGACATAGGTTATTCCATGCCTGAAGCATAGTGAAGATGATGGTGTAAAGGAAATGGTATTGGATAGGTAAACCGGAGTCCCAAATTAATGCTCTGGGAACATGGGTTAGAATCCTTGCTACTTACACTGCAGATGGTGAAATCTGAGTTCAATAAAATCACCAGCCATAAATACTGTGGCTACAAGATTAAGTCAGAGGCTAGGAATTCTCTAGTGCGCAACTCACTTCATGCCTCCCCAGTGTCTGTCCACCATCTATCAAAGACAAGTCGGGAATGTGGTAAAAGTGTGCTGCTTCATTAACACACTTTACCCTGGATGATTTCAAGTTTTAAGTAGCCAACTTAACTGGCAGCCCATCCACCATCCTCAGCATTTATATCCCTCTCCCCCCTCCACCAATGACACAGTGAGGCAATAGTGAGTACCATCTATAAGATCCACCACAGGAACTCACCTAAGCTCTTTCCACAACACGTTCTAAATCCCTCTCTTTCCATGAAGGATGAGGGCAGATGTATGGGGACATAGACTTCCTGCTATTTCTTTCTTCTGTGGGGACCTCAGGGATCCACATATGTCAGTGACTTCTGGAAGTGGATGCCAGGCATGGATTCTCAGAATGGCTCAGCTGCGCAGCTTACAGGGATCTTTGGATACCATCACCTGCAACTTCCTCTCCAAACCACATGCCACTAACTTTGAAATATCTCACCATTCATTCACTGTAATTGGGTGTAGTTCCTGGAAGCCCCTCTCAAATAGCACTCTGGGTGTTGTCACATTCAAGGACTGCTATGTTTCAAGGTTACAGATCACCTTCACCTTTGATAACAGTTAGGGATCCCATGAATGAATTAAAAATATAAAAATAAAAAAAATAAAAGGTACAAGTCAACTGTGTGATGGAACATGCTTCATTTGCCTGGATAGGGACAGCTGCACCATCACTTGAGAAATCGGATACACCCATGAAAAGGGGTGTTTGACTGGCACCTCCTCCCTTAGCAAAAATGCCCATCTCATTGACTGCATATAATGTCTATTGTAGTAGATTCCTTTGTAGCAGATCTCAAATCTGCGATCTCCACCAACCAGAAGAACAGCAAAAGATGCTAACATTCCGAAGCATGCTGCGAAGCCTTCATACGCAGCCATTTTTATGGACTTAACTTTGAAGGATTGTAGGTGCTTGGATTTGGAATTTTTTTTTTTTTTTTTACACAAAGTGGTTAATGAAAAGACTTTGGAATTTTTAAAAAAATGCATTTCATGGTCATCACATGTCATGTGTTAATTGCTTGTTTATGAAAGATCACTGCCTGGGTTTCTGACTCAAGTTGCATGTATTTTGGATATTGTTTGGAGTAACTGGTGATCAGCCTGCTGAAAAAAGAGCTTCAGAGCTCAGCTCTCCTGTATCTAGAAAGTAACATTTTTGTTGTGAACCATCGAGATTCCTCAAGTGTTGGTCCAATTGCTTTGATAATTCCTGAGCAGCTGCATAGGTAACCAGCTACAACTGCTGGTGTTCAGAAATATCCGTCTGTGTGCCAGAATGTCAGACTAAGAGGATCTGAACATCTCACACCTTATCCTTCTTGGCTTCAAGAACTAAGACTTATTGGCCAAAGATTTTGTTTTAAAAAGAGTGAATCTCTGCAAAGAGAAATCTGCAGTGTGCATGGGTTGGGTTATTTAGAGGGATAAAAATTTTTTTTTTCATATTTAAGCATGTGCTAATCAAATCATCTTTTAAAAGTAAGTTTTATTTTATATTAAACATTATGTTTATTTATTATTGTCAGATGTTTATTAAGAAGCCTTGTTAAAGAATCTTTTATTCTAAATTTAATATAGATTAAACAGATGATTGGCCATATTGGGAAACCAGTAAATAAGTACATGTATGCCAAGACCCATGGAGATTACAAAAAGACAACACAATCAAGTACGTACTTCAGGCAGTAACACCCTCCTCAGCCATGCACTGAAGTGTCAGCCTAATTTTTGTGTTTACATCTACAGTGGAGCTTAAAGCTACATAGGATCATAGATGAAAGCATAACCAACTAAAACAAACTGAAGAACCTCAATACCCATTAGTAACTTATCCTGCCAAGTCCCGATGAGCCATTCTGGCTGATCAGAAGTTTAAATTTATGCAGTTCAGATATTGGACTTTAACGCCATTCAAAATACATAGGTTAACAGAAAACTATGTTGGGAAGAGGATACAAGGAAGTTGCACATTTATGCAGACAGATTGAGTGAGTGGGCAAAGTCTGACAAATGGAATATAACATGGAGAAATGTGAACGATTGGCAATCTGCCTGTGCAAGGTTGCCTGGGGACGAATGATCATGTTAGAATTCAAAATAGAGTGACGTAGTTGATTCCGAGACGAGGGTCTTAAATCTAAAGAGAGGAAACAACGATGGTACAAGGCATGAGTTGGCTATGATTGATTGGGGAACATTACTTAAAGGGAAGGCCGTTGAAGAGCAATGGCGAACATTCAAAGAGTGCATGGGTGAACTGCAACAGTGATTACTTTTGTGCCAGACAGAAACAAAAGTAGGAGGAGTGGCCAAACCACTGCTTACAAGAGAAATTAGAGATAGTATTAGAACCAAGGGTGCAGCAATCAAATTGGCCAGAAAAAAAGTAGACGTTGGGAGTGGGAGAATTTCAGAATTTAATAAGAGGACGACAAAGGGATTGATCAAAAAAGGGAAAATAAAGACAGTACGAGAGTAAATTTGTGGGATGCATACTGTGACAGTGTCTGTAGAATATGAAGTGAAAAAGATTGGTGAAGACAAATATGTAGTAGTCAGAAACAGGGGAACTCATAATGGGTCACAAAGAAATAGGTGACCAACTAATACATACTTGTGGTTGTGCTCACAGAGGAGGACATGGATAGGAAACACAAGGTTTTGTGAGGTAGAAACTGGGAAAAAAAAAATCAGTATTAATGGGTAAATGCTGTTGGGGAAATTGATGGGGATTGAAGGCTGAGTTAGAGTGGTGCTGGAAAAGCACAGCAGGTCAGGCAGCATCCGAGGAGCAGGAAAATCAACGTTTCGGGCAAAAGCCCTTCATCAGGACTCGAAGGCCGGAAGGGGATTGAAGGCTGATAAATCCCTAGCCCCGATCATCTATGCCCCAGAACACTTAAGGAAGTGGCCATAGAAATAGTGAATGCATTGGTGGTCATCTTCCAAAATTCTGTAGATTCTGGGTCAGCTCCTACAGGTTGGACAGTAGGTATTGTAAGAAGGGCGGTAGAGAGAAAACTAGGAATTATGGGCCACTCAATCTAATGTCAGTCATGGGAAATGCCAGCATCCATTATTAGCTGAGCATTTGGAAAATGGTGGCAGAATGAGAGAGTCAGCTTGAACTTGCAAAAGGGAAATGACACTTGCCAAATCCACTGGAATTTTTTTTAAAGGATGTGACTAGCAGGGATGATGATGGGGAGCCCCTGGTTGTCGTCCATTTGGACTTTCAGAAGGCTTTCAACAGTTCCATGTAAGGAACTAGTAAATTTAAAATGCATGGGATTGTGTTTCATTATTGAGATGGATAGAAAACAGGTTAGCGACTGAAAACAGAGGAAGAAAAAATTGATTTCTTTCTGAATGTAGGCAGGGACTAATGGGTACCACAGGATTAGTGCTAAGTCTTCAGCTATTCATATAGTAATGATTTAAATGTGGGAACTAAATGCAATACCTCCAAATTTGCAGATGACACGACACTGGCTGGGAGAGTGAGCTATGAAGAGGATGCAATAGACAATAGGTGCAGGAGTAGGCCATTCTGCCCTTCGAGCCTGCACCACCATTCAACATGATCATGGCTGATCATCCTTAAACAGTATCCTGTTCCTGCCTTATCTCCATAACCCTTGATTCCACTATACTTCAGAGCTCGATCCAACTCTTTCTTAAATGAATCCAGAGACTGGGCCTCCATTGCCCTCTGAGGCAGAGCATTCCACACAGCCACCACTCTCTGGGTGAAAAGGTTTCTCCTCATCTGTGTCCTAAATGGTCTACCCCGTATTTTTAAGCTGCGTCCTCTGGTTCGGCACTCACCCATCAGCGGAAACATGTTTCCTGCCTCCAGAACGTCCAATCCTTTAATAATCTTATATGTCTCAATCAGATCCCCTCTCAGTCTTCTAAACTCAAGGGTATACAAGCGCAGTCGCTCCAGTCTTTCAGCATAAGGTAGTCCCGCCATTCCAGGAATTGACCTTGTGAACCTACGCTACATTCCCTCAATAGCCAGAATGTCTTTCCTCAAATTTGGAGACCAGAACTGCACACAATACTCCAGATGCGGTCTCACCAGGGCCCTGTACAGCTGCAGAAGAACCTCTTTGCTTCTATACTCAATTCGTCTAGTTATGAAGGCCAGCATGCTATTAGCCTTCTTCACTACCTGCTGTACCTGCATGCTTACCTTTATTGACTGGTGTACAAGAACACCCAGATCCCTTTGTACTGCCCTTTTACCTAAATTGATTCCATTTAGGTAGCAATCTGCCTTCCTGTTCTTGCCACCAAAGTGGATAACCATACATTTATCCACATTAAACTGCATCTGCCATGCATCTGATCACTCACCTAACCTGTGGGCGGCACGGTGGCACAGTGGTTAGCACTGCTGCCTCACAGCGGCAGAGACCCGGGTTCAATTCCTGCCTCAGGCGACTGACTGTGTGGAGTTTGCACGTTCTCCCCGTGTCTGCGTGGGTTTCCTCCGGGTGCTCCGGTTTCCTCCCACAGTCCAAAGATGTGCAGGTCAGGTGAATTGGCCATGCTAAATTGCCCATAGTGTTAGGTAAGGGGTAAATGTATGGGTGGGTTGCGCTTCGGCAGGGCGGTGTGGACTTGTTGGGCCGAAGGGCCTGTTTCCACACTGTAAGTAATCTAATCTAATCTAATCTGTCCAGGTCACCCTGTCATCTCCTAACATCCTCCTCATATTTCACCCTGCCACCCAGCTTAGTATCATCAGCAAATCTGCTAATGTTATTACTAATACCATCTTCAATATCATTAATATATCTTGTAAAAATCTGCAGTCCCAGCACTGATCCCTGCGGTACCCCACTGGTCACCGCCTGCCATTCCGAAATGGAGCCATTTACCACTACTTTGTTTCCTGTCAGCCAACCAACTTTCAATTCAAGTTAGTATTTTGCACCCTAATTTTGCTCAATAACCTCCTATGTGGGACTTCATCAAAAGCTTTCTGAAAGTCCAGGGACACTACATCAACTGGATGTCTCTCGTCCATTTTCAGAGTTACATCCTCAAAAATGCAGAAAGGCTAAAGGGCGATCTAGATAAGTACAGAGTTAGAAAATGCATGCTGGTGCATTATAATGTTTATAAACGTGAGGTCATCCAGTTTGGTAGCAAGCACAGGAATGCAATTATCAGGATGGCTCTAAATTGAGAGAGGGGCATGTGCAGTGAGACCTGGGTGCCCTTGGACACCAGTCTCCTGCGATTCATGAGAACAGTTATGAGTTAGGTAACAAAATGCACGATCCTTAACAGTTAAACAGCAAAGTGGAAGAATTCCTCATAAAGCCTCAGATATAAAACAACTTTCTATATTTTGACCAGCAATGTAGTGGCACATTCATAATTTTCTCAGTGTTTCACGCCACAAAAGGAGCTACAAAAGAAAATTCAAATACTACTGTCCAACTGGTCAGGAATGAATTATAATCTGCAACTTTACTGAAAGAGAACTATTCTGAAGACAAATGAAAAAAAAAGTACCTAAAGACACAGAATATAACATTAATGAACAAAATGGGAACAACGATTTTAAATGACATTGAAAGCAATTGGTTGTCAGTAGTTAATGCTAACAAGAATGGGCCTTTGAGAGTCTAAAGTAGCTCCCTGCATTAGTTGCATTACCAAAACTTGTTTTTTAAATTTATTCATTCATTCATGGAGTGAGCGCATCACTGGCTAGGCAGCACTTACTGTCCATCCCTAATTGCCCAGAGAGCAGTTAAAATTCAACCTCTTTATTGTGGGTCTGGAGCTCATGTAGGCCACACAAGCTAAGGATGGCAGTTTTCTTCCCTAAAGGACACTATTGAACCAGAAGGGCCTTTCCGATAATCAATAACAGATTCACGGTCACGTTAGACACTTAATTCCAGATTTCTTTTTATTTTAAGAATTCAAGTTCTACCATCTGCCATGGCAGGATTCGAACCCAGGTCCCAGAACATTAACTGGGTCTCTGGATTAACTGACCAGTGACAGGCCACAGCGTTATGGTATAAATAGTCTAGATCTTTCCAGTTAAACTCAAATGATCATTATGAATGCAGAATGATCTGGAACCTAAGGTAAAAAGGTAAACCAGTAGCAATGCAATGGCAGACATGTAAGATATTAATGAATAACTCACAAAGATTTATCACAGTGGGAAAGACATCTTGAGAAGAATGTACCAAATATAACTAAATGTGAAAATTAAGAATAGTAACAAACTGAAAAACTACTGTACAATACTGAGATCAGTGGCAGGTCAGAAGACTGAACAGATTAAGAAACCATAAATAACAACTCAAAAATGAATGAAGAGGAAGGAATTAGATGATGCTAAAAAGCTATCAAAAAAAAAAAGCAAAGGTTCTATAAGATTTAACAACAGGAATGAGTAATTAAAGTTTGAGTTACTGATCCAGAGACAGAGTCTGGGAATTAGATTAGATTAGATTAGATTACAGTGTGGAAACAGGCCCTTCGGCCCAACAAGTCCACACCGACCCGCCGAAGCGAAACCCACCCATACCCCTACATTTACCCCTTACCTAACACTACGGGCAATTTAGCATGGCCAACTCACCTGACCTGCACATCTTTTGGACTGTGGGAGGAAACCGGAGCACCCGGAGGAAACCCACGCAGACACGGGGAGAACGTGCAAACTCCACACAGTCAGTCGCCTGAGGCGGGAATTGAACCCGGGTCTCAGGCGCTGTGAGGCAGCAGTGCTAACCACTGTGCCAGTGGAAAACAAGGAAAAGGCAGAAATGGAGAGTCCATCTTCACTGGAGAAGACTCAGACAACTTCCAAAAAATACTTGAAAATCAACAGGCAAAAGCAGAAAGAAAAATTATTTTTTCTAACACCAGGGAGAAGCTGCTAGTAATATTATTAGAGTGACATTGTAACAAGTCCCCAAGATCAAATGATCTCCATTTTAAGGTTTTAAAAGAAGTGGCTGGAAAGTGGAGGCATTGAATATAACCGTACAAAATTCCTCAAGATTCTGGTAGGGTCCCAGCAGATTGAGAAACAGCCTTTATTCAAGGAAGGTAAGATGCAGAAAGCAGGAAACTGTTGGCCAGTTTGCTAACAGCTGTAAAAGTGAAATTGCTTGATCCTATAATTAATGTGGTTTATAACAGGATATTTTGAAAATTATAATGGGATTAGGCAGAATTAAAACTCTTAAAATTTTATTTCATGAATTTATTAGAGTTATTTGAGGAAGTAATAAGCTGAATGGATAAAAGGATAGAATTCCAAAAGTTGATAAGGTGTCATATCAAAGGTTATTATGCAAAATAAGAGCTCACTTTGGAGGAAGTAACATATTGGCATTGATAAAGGACTAGTAAGCCAACAGGAGACTGACATTGGGATCTGTTTTGGGTTGACAGGTTGTAACTACTCAAGTGCCAGAATCGTTTACATTCTCATCATTATTGGTGGTCCATCGCAGATAAGGATGACTCTCTTGCACTCAGGGTGAGTCCACAGGTAGCTGTACAGGTCGACGTGGCTTCCACAGGTTATGTTACACTCTGGGCAGAAGGTAGGCAGGGTGTTGGTGGGGCAGCACGCTCCTTTTGCTGTTTTCACCTGGCTTCCACTTTTTCTTCACAGCAAGTCTCAAGGTGCTTAATGTCTTCCAGGATGCTCCTCTACTTTAGACGGTCTTGGGCCAAGGATTCGTCTGTGTCTGTGGGAATGCTGCGTTTTGCCAGTGAGCCCTTTAGGGCATCACTGAAGCACTTCCTCTGTCCACCTATGCCCTGCCTGACATTTTGAACCTGGGATTATAGCACCTGCATAGAGAGTCTCTCGTCAGTCATGTGGATGTTCCCAGCCCATTGCAGCTGATCAAGGGTGATCAGTGCCTCAATGCTGGGGATGTTGGCCTGGTTAGTGCGTCTTTCTTCCCAGCAGATTCACACGATCTTGCGCAGGCAGCGCTGGTAGTTCGCCTCCAGCAACTCGAGTCTGCTATAGACAGTCCACATCTCAGAGCCATACATGAGGGCAGGAACCACCAGAGTTCTATCAACCATGATCATGGTATTGGATCTGATGCTGTTGCCCTTGAACACCTCAGATGGCCAAGGCTGTAATAAGACACTGGAGGTGGTGCTGGATCTCTTCATTATTAGCTGAATTGACACTTTTGAGGCATTTGAGAGTGTGAAATGGACTGGTAAGCTAGAAGAGATACCTGTTAGGAAGGAAGATGTGTTGGACATTTTGAACAACTTGAGGATAGACAAGTCCCCCGGACCTGACGGGATATATCCTAGGATTATGTGGGAAGCAAGAGAAGAAATTGCAGTACCGTTGGCAATGATCTTCTCGTCTTCACTGGCAACGGGGGTGGTATCAGGGGACTGGAGAGTAGCGAATGTTGTGCCCCGTTCAAAAAAGGGAATAGGGATAACCCCGGGAATTACAGGCCTGTTAGTCTTACTTCTGTGGTAGGCAAAGTAATGGAAAGGGTACTGAGGGATAGGATTTATGAGTATCTGGAAAGACACTGCTTGATTAGGGACAGCCAGCACAGATTTGTGAAGGGTAGGTCTTGCCTTACAAGTCTGATTGAATTCTT
>NC_057714.1:107690516-107697359 GCF_004010195.1 Chiloscyllium plagiosum | reverse complement strand
AAACTTTTTTCCCCGGGTACAACAGAGTGTTACAAGGGGACATAAATTTAAGGTGAAGGGTGGAAGGTATAGGGGAGATGTCAGGGGTGGGTTCTTTACCCAGAGAGTGGTGGGGGCATGGAATGCGCTGCCCGTGGGAGTGGTAGAGTCGGAATCATTGGCGACCTTTAAGCGGCATTTGGATAGGTACATGGATGGGTACTTAATCTAGGTTAGAAGTTCGGCACAACATTGTGGGCCGAAGGGCCTGTTCTGTGCTGTATTGTTCTATGTTCTATGTTCTATGGTCAATGTTCTCTAAGGCCTCTCCATGGACCCTGATGATTGAGAGTTTGCTCCACAGTGCCAGGCCAGGTTGGTGGAGGACTTTAGTCTTCCAGATGTTCAGAGCTAAGCTCACATATGCCTCTGACAAAGATAGTGACGATAGCTGGAGCTCATCCTCTGACGTTGCAATATAAGCAAACATTATCTGTATACTACAGCTTGATGACACTGGTTGGGTGACTTTGGTCTTGGCTTGAATGCAGAGAGTGAATAATTTCCTGCTGATACTGTAAATTCGCTCCACTCCAGCAGGGAGCTTGTTGGCGGTGAGGTGAAGCATTGCAGCGAGGTAGATCGAGAACAGTGCTGGGTCATGACACAGCCCTGCTTGACACTGGCCCTAACGGGAAATGGGTCGGTGGCAGAGCCATTCGTCATTACTATGTCTTCCTTGTCATCGTGGAGCAGGCCAAAGGATGGTGATAAACTTCATGGTGCAACCAAAGTGAAGAATGATGCTCCATTATGCCTCCTATTGACGGTAAGGTCAAAAGCAGCCATGTACAGTGGTCGACTGTTTTTCCCGCATTTCTTCTGCAGTTGCAGATTTGATGAAAATCATATCTGATATGTACCTCCATATCCAAAAGCCACACTGCAATTCTGGGAAGCGTCCCTCAACCACTGGGAGGAGATGGTTGAAGGGGTCATTGGCAATGATTTTTCTGATGGTCGATAGTAGGGAGATCCCCCTGTAGTTACCACAATTGAATTATTGCCTTTTATGAAAATGTTCACAACTGTGGCATCTTGGCGCTCTACCAGAATGCTCTCCATCTCCTGGATAAAGCAGACAAGGGTTTGTAGATGAAACAGAAACTCTTTGCCTCTACACATGAAATATCTCAGCAGGGATACCATCTGTTCCAGCTGTTGTTCTTAAGCTGGCAGATGGCCCCCTCTGCTTTGTGCAGGGCTGCGATGTTGCTGAGGTCATGGTGTGTAGCATGTTGATGGACGTGTTCAACATTGCCCAAATTGACAACAGAGCCCTGGTTGAGGAGGTCTCTGAAGTGCTTCCCCCAGCATTGTTTGATGGCTTCTTTATCTTTCATAAGAGTCACTCTGTCCTTGGCCAGGAGTGGGGTGGGGCCTTGGGTGTTTGATCCATAAGTGGTCTTACAGCACAGAAGGAACCATGTATGTCACAGTTGTCAGCCATCTGTTGGGCCTCCGGTGTTTTCTCCACCCACCACCTGTTCTTTATGTTGCAGGTTTGTTGTTAGACCTGGGCTTTCAGATCCCTGTAGGCCTGCCTTGCTCTGTGTGCGATTGTGGTTTTATGCTTCACGCTTAACAGTTCCTGGATCTCCTGATCATTCTGATTAAACCAGTGTTAGTGTTTCTTGGTTGAGTGACTGATGGAGAGTTTGTAGGCATTGATGATGGCAATCTTGACGGTGAATCAGAGGCTGCTGGAGTCCTGCGACTCGGTGTCGCTGAGGGTCACTAGGTTTGTGGAGGGGAGCGGACTGAATGAGGCTTTTTTTTACTGTGTCTTTGAGTGCCTCAATGTTGAACATTTTGCAGTACTACTTCGGTTGTCTCCTCTGCAGCAGTGCTATATCTATGGAATTCTCAGCCCAGTGAAGAAGTTGAGGCTTCCTCGTTGAATGTTTTAAAGGCAAATAGAGACTTTTGAGCAATAACGGAATTAATTTGTTTCCAAGTAAAGTTGAGATTGTTTGCATTGATAATGGCTTGCATTTGCAGTGAATTGACTGCTTCACTATTGTTCACATGGAAAATTCTTGATTGATTGATTTGATTTATTTTTACATGTACCTAAGTACAGTGAAAAGCTTTGTTTGCAAGCAGTACAGGCAGATCATAATAATCAAGGACATACAGATCATAAGGTGAAAAAGAACTCTGACAGTGTAAGGCATACAGGTTACACTTTGTGCTAGGCAAGATTAAGGGTCATGGTGAGTGGGTGGGTAAGTGGAGCAGAGTCCACGAGAAGATCAGTCATGAATGGTAGAGCAGGCTCAAAGGCATAGATCTCTGAAGGCATAAGGGCATGTTAGCAGGGTGGTGAAAAAAGCACAAGAGACACATGTATATCAATGGAGGCATAGATTACAAAAGCAGGGAAGTCATGTAGGAGTTGTATAGAACTTTGGTGAGACCACAGCTGGAGTAACATGTGTAGTTCTAGTTGCTACATTATAGGAATTATGTGATTGTGCTGGAGGGGTGCAGAGGAAGTTCACCAGGACGCTGCCTGGGATGGAAAATTTAAGTTATGAGGAAGGGTTATGAGCTTAGGTTTTGGTTGTTTTCATTGGAGCACAGACGACTAAGAGGAAATCTGATTGAGGTGTACAAGATTATGAGGGGATATAGACAGACCGGATAAGGAGTTGCTGTTCCCCTTAGTTGAAGGGTCAGTTACGAAGAAACTGAAGTTTAAAGGTGAGTGTCATTAGGTTTGGTGGGGCACTTAGGTAAACCTTTTTTACCCAGAGGGTGCTGATGTCTGGAAAGCGTTGCCTGGGAGGGTAGCAGAGCAATGTTGGTTCACAACCTTTAAAAAGTACCTGGATGACCACTTGGCACATCATAACATTTAAAGCTATGGACCAAGTGCTTGTAAATAGGATTAAGTTGCAAGTCAGGTGTTTTTCACTTGTCAATGCAGACTTGATGGGCTAAAGGGCCTCTTCTGCACATTTTGATTCTATGATCCCTTTCTCCCTTTCCAAATTCTTCTTCAGCCCTGAGATATTCTTAATCCTGACATTGTACAAGCAACACAGCCTTCATATTTCCTGCTGACAGCTGCACAAAACATTATCTATCCTTTTAATTACACTGCCCTTCTACCAAATCTGCATTCCTATTGCATCCCCACACTTTAACGACTCCCTCTACTAACATGCTGTGGTCGGTTTGCTCATCCTCCCTGCAGTCCCCACAGCTTGCAAGGACCTCACAAATGTTGAGCAATTGCAGGGACCGAGGCTCCTCAATTGTAGCTCCTGGGTACACATAACTGCCTCACCTGCAGTCACACCTTCCTGTCTCTGATCACAGACCAAAACTGAATTACTTAGTCTGAGGGGTATGACTGCCCTCTAGAGAAAAGTGTCCAGGTAACTTGCTCCTTCCATAATGTGGCACAATGTTACTCAGACACCAGCTCAAATATGAAGTTCCTTGAGCTGCAAACTCTTACTGCAGTTGCATTAGTTATGGATCACATCAGTGTCCATATGATACAGCAGCAACACATCACTGTTCTATCTCATAAACTTATCCAAATTCCCTGTTCTTTACACTTCACTAATGATATATTGTTTTTAATGAAACTAAAAAGAAAAAAAATCACCAGTGTCAACAAACTACTGAAGCAGTTATTTTTAAGTAGAAAGAAGAAAAACTTTGGAGACATAAACACAGACCGAAAACCTACTCTTACTTTAAAGACTAGGAATATTCACCAATCAACTTTTTCTCTGCCCTCACGTCATATTATGATTTGTGATATTACTCCACTGCTGGTCACACTGTAGATAAGTTTTTCGACCATGCCTTTTATCCTCTTCCACTTACCTTTCACTCTGGAGAGTTTAATCTTGCAGCAAGACCCAGTTAAATCACCTCTTTGAACAGAATTTCAAAGAGTATAGTCAGTAACTCAGTCGGCCTTAGTCTTAATCTGCTCAAGCCTTGCGCACATTAATCATGCTTATTATAGATGAATACTAGTGGATGAGCTTGAATTCCAAATAGTCTATGCTGGGTTCATCAATCCTGTGACACTATGTGCTTCAGTCCAATTTGCTACCTGAATTGAAGCTGGACTTCATGGTAAAATTGAACAAAGAGCTCTTTCTCTGCACATGGAGAATTTAATTTAGATATTTTTGCACTTCACATAAGTATTCAGCAAATAAGGCTGGAACAATTTCAAACTTATGCAAGTTACAGTTTATATGATATAACATACAGTATCAACAGCTACTGGTCTGGAAAGGATCTTGGAGAACTGACACAGATTTCAAAAGCAGACAAATTACTGCCACATAGTTAAGATATGTTGACCAGTTTGATTAATAGACTAATGGTAATATTAGAAAGAGTACCTGGTAGAAGTCTTTGAGTTAATAATAGTATAAGTGTCGAGAAAATATTTCCAGCTAAATGACTGTCCAAAACCGGAGGTAATACCTTTAAAAATAATTCATGAACAAAATAAAGAATCCAGGAGAAATTGCTCTACCTGAACAGGGAGAAGAAAGTGGAAAACACCAACTTGACTTGAAAAACAGTATGGTTAAATGCCTAATTACATTTCTTAGGGACTGCAAGGAGCAATTAAGCATGTAACATTGCTCCATTTAAGTGAAAGCTAAATAAGTACATGAGGCAGGCTGCAGCAGAAGGTTGCACTTATAGAGTTGGATGAGAAATGCTGGAAGGAGGCTCATGTGTATAAACAAGAATAAAACTTTGGTTAGACCGCACTTGGAATACTGCGTCCAGTTCTGATCGCCCTATTATAGGAAAGATGTGGATCTTTGGAGAGGGTTCAGAGGAGGTGTACAGGATGCTGCCTGGACTGGAGGGCTTATCTTATGAAGAGAGGTTGACTGAGCTCAGACTTTTTTCATTGGAGAAAAGGAGGAGGAGAGGGGACCTAATTGAGGTACACAAGATAATGAGGGGCATAGATACAGTCAATAGCCAGAGACTATTTCCCAGGGCAGAAATGACTAACACGAGGGGTCATAGTTTTAAGCTGGTTGGAGGAAAGTATAGAGGGGATGTCAGAGGCGGGTTCTTTACACAGAGAGTTGAGAGAGCATGGAATGCGTTGCCAGCAGCAGTTGTGGAAGCAAGGCCATTGGGGACATTTAAGAGACTACTGGACATGCATATGGTCACAGAAATTGGAGGGTGCATACATGAGGATCAGTGGTCGGCGCAACATCGTGGGCTGAAGGGTCTGTTTTGTGCTGTACTGTTCTATGTTCTAAATAAATTAGGCCGATGGGCTTTTTACTGCTGTTGACTCCATACACTGCTCAGAAGCTGCATTAGCTACATAAAAGGAAAGTTACACCTGACTTTTCTAAATGAAATGTACTGTATGAAAATATTCCAGAACCAAAATGATGAAAAGTCGATAATGGAAAATTAACCCTTTCAAGATTGTAACCCAAATCTGTACAGTGTCAACAACAGGCAAACAAGAATTGGCAGTATAGTTCAAGGAGAGACATTTGAAATTTTCAAAATACCAACAAAAGCTGTACTTGAAACAACTGTGGTTTGAGTGAAAATGTTACAATAGGAGCATTGGTTCTATTGCCTTGTATGCAGAACTGTCCCTTTTATTAAGAGGAAGGGAAATGAGAGGCAGCGAGCAAACATATCATCTGTCCAAAGCAACACTACTTTTTGAAGGAAAAATCAACTTTTCCAACGCAGAGTGGCTACAATGCATGTCAAATGCGATGGCTGAATGAATAAAGGTAAACAAAAATCTACTGCCTTATCAGATACAAAAGAAAGACCCAAGCTAAACGAAAATGGTAAAGGAATATAAATCTGAAATAATATGAATTACCACTTTGATGTTCCAAATGGTGCTCTGAGGTTGCTTTGTTTTTACCATACTCTCCCGAAATTCATAACTGTCTGTAGACCAGGAAGGGGAACTCATTGCATTTGTCGCCCACATGCCCTAGGATATGGTAGGTGAAAAAAGATGTAATTGGGGAAACCCCCAGCAAAATAAACTTAACTACTAAACATGATACTAAAATGCAACAAAATGAAAGCTTAGGACAAAATTCTATGAAGATATGAAGTTTTTGACAATTAAACTGAAAAAGCAATACTGTGTAATAAAAGACGTGTATGAGGTTAAGAAACTAAAAATGCCATCTCACAATGAATTTTTTTTAAAACAAATTCAATCTGCCAAAGGAAAAACACATGAAACTAAAGTTATAACACTTCTGTCCTAAACAGATCCATTTTCTGCATAAAAATGAGAAAATCTAAACTTAATGGAGCTGCATTTCTTAGTCTGGCATTTCTATTAATTAATTACTCACAGTCAATAACTTTAAAAATAAATGTTAAAAGAGAAAAATGCTGATAATCTAGAGTTACAATGAGAAACTGCTCAATGTAGACTGCAGTTCAAGAAACTTTTGAAAAACAACTCAGTAAAGAATCTACATCAGCAATGTCAACCTTCTTTTTAATCAGTTATGGGCGGCATCGTGGGCTCACTGGTGAGCACTGCTGCCTCACAGCACCAGAGGCTCAGGTTCGATGCCAGCCTTGGGCGACTGTCTGTGTGGAGTTTGCATATTCTCCCCGTGTCTGTGTGGGTTTCCTCCGGGTGCTCCGGTTTCCTCCCCCAGTCCAATGATGTGCAGGTCAGGTAAACTGGCCATACTAAGCTGCCTGTAGTGTTAGGTGCATTAGTCAGAGGGATATGGGTCTGGGTGGGTTACTCTTTGGAGGGTTGGTGTGGACTTATTGGGCCAAAGG
>NC_057714.1:107667275-107690016 GCF_004010195.1 Chiloscyllium plagiosum | reverse complement strand
AGAGTGAGAGAAGAGAGGAGAGAGAGAGAGATTAGAATTAACATTTGAGAAGTCTGTTCAAAAGTCTGATACCAGCCTTGTAGCAACTGTTCTTGAATCTATTTGGATGTGTACTCAACTTTTACATCTTCTGCCCGATGGAAGAGGGTGGAAGACAGTAAAACCGGGTGGGAGGAGTCTTTGATTACATCAGTTGCTCTCCCCAAGCAGTGTGAAGTATAGATGGAGTCAATGGATGGTTTGTGAGATGGACTGGACTGTGTTCATGCCTCTCTGTAGTTTCTTGCGACGATGATGATGATGCACAGACTCCAAGGCATAAAAAACAGTTTCATCCCTCCCTGTCTGCATGAACAATGCTGAACAATTACAGAGATGTTCAACAGATGGAGTGATGAGTCTTCCTGGTTAGAGAATTAACCATAATGGTTCAAAGAGCAAGTCCACCACCGCTGTCGGACAGCTTAGCATTGGACAATAAATGGCACTGTGCAAAAATATGTTTTAGAAATATATTGTAAGTGGCAATGAAGAGTACAAAGGATAGCTAAAATCTAAATGATAAAGGCAGTGATATTTATTCCACTGAAATGCAGATGTCAGGAAAATGAATCATGGAGAAAGAAGACCAGAAGACGACAAGATATAGGAGCAGAATTAGGCCATTCGGCAAATCGAGTCTGCTCCGCCATTCGATCATGGCTGATATGTCTCTCAATTCCATTCTCCTGCCTTCTCCTCAGAACGTTTGATCTCACCCATCAAGAATCTAGGTCATTGAACATTCAATGACATGGCCTCCACATCCCACTGCAGCAATGAGTTCCACAGGTTAACCACTCTCTGGTTGAAGAAATTTCCCATCTCAGTAGATTCCCAAAAGGTACTCTGAAGAACTCTGCTAACTACACAGATTATTTTGTATCGTCCCTGGTTGTGGGCCTTTGACTTTCACCTGTCCAGTTGTTATTCCCCCAACATATACACTTTCGCTTTTTTGCCCCCTAAAAATGAACATTGAAGAAGAAACTCAGTCCAAACATGAAGACCACAGAATGGTTAAAAGTAAAAAAAAACCAATGCATATTACGCTAGCTCTCTGTTTGAACAATTTGCTTAATGCTACTCCACCACCTCTCCCCATCACTCTGCAGATTCTACCTTTTTGAGATAGCAATCCAATCCCACCTTCGGGGTCTCAAGTGAACTAGCTTCCACTACACTTTGATACTGCATTTCAAATCCTAGCCTCTCCCTGTGCATGTTTGTTCTTCACCCTACCACCTGCAAACCCATGGCATTTTTGAATACCTCTACCAAATTCCATCCCATCCTTTTATTTTGTCAGCAAAGTAATTCCAAACTCTCTCTGTAATTGTTGGTGGTCATTCCTGGAACCATTTGTGAACCTTCTGCACTCTAATGCCTTCACATCTTTCCTGAAGTGTGGTGCTCAGACAGCGCACAATACTCAAGATCAGGTGGAATCTACATTGTAGAAACATAATACAACTTCCTTGCTCTTATTAATGCCCCTATTAATGAAGCCTAGGAAATTGTATGCTTTATTAAGCATTCTTTCAATCTGCCTTGCAGCTTTCAATGATTTAAGCACCCAGGGTTGCTCTACTCCTGTAGACCCTTTACAATTTAATTTATACTGTCAATCCATGTTCTTCTTACCACAATGTATCAGTTGAATTTTAATGTAGTAAAGTGTCATTTGCCACTTTGGCTGGCTATTCCATTAAGTTATGTCCGTTTAAAGCTTACATCTCAGTTCACAATGCTTCCAATTTTCATATCGTTCCCAAATTCTGAAACAGTGTCCATTATAACAAGGCCTAGATCAGTACTATGCATTAGGAAAAGCAAGGATCTCAACACTGACTTCTGGCGAAGAGTTATACATTCTCTAACTAAAAAAAAATCCACTAACCATCACTCTCTTTTCTGCCACTGTGCTGGTTTTGTATCTATGTTGCTACCGCCCCCTTTTACTCCATGAGTTAAAATGTCCAGCTAGTTAGTTGAACAGAGTTTTCTCTGAAGTCCAAACTGACTTTCCTTAATTCACCCATAATTGTCCAACTGATTATGAACTATGTCCTAAATTATCATTGCTGGAAGCTTCAGCACCACAGAGGTGAAAATTGACTGGCCTGTAGTTATCCTTGCACCTTGTAGCATTTACATCAACCAGCCCTCTGATATCAATTAATCTAAAGAAAACTGGAAAATAATGGCTGGTGACTCAACAATTTTACCTTTCTGACCTCTTGCTCCCCGCAGTCTCTTTGAATGAATTCTCTCTGGTTTTGGTGCCTTATCAATTCTTCAGTACAGACAGCCTATTTAGTACCACCTTGTCAATTTTAAAACTTTGCAGTATCTAAAGCCCTCACACCTCATGCATCATGCTTCAAGACAATCCACTGACCTTTGCTGACTCTTATATTCTCACTAATGATTGGTACTGAAAGCAAACACAAGATTACTATATTAAGCTTCTGGAAATCTGATGGCAGGAACTTGATGCCTGTTCTGTGTTGCTGGTACCAACATGTACCATAGTTTCCAGCTTACTTCCTTCACTTTGAAAGAGTATTCTGCATGCCCTGTATGGTGTCTTTTGCTCTGGCACCAGGTAGGCAACATACCATATGACATCTGATGTGGCATTACAGGAATTTCTGATAACCACATTTTTACCTTTCTGACCCCGTAGCACCATGGTCTGGTTTGCAGCCTTTCAGGGTCATTACTCCCAATTGTTGCTTAATACAGAGTAATTGTGGAGAGTAACATACACTCTGCAGACTCCTGTACTTCCAACCTCTTCCAATATCTATCTGATGGCCACACAGATATCCTGAACTCCTGCTGCCTGCAGGGTAGTCATCTCCTGGAACCTTTCAAATGAACCTCTCGTGCTCTCGAAAGTGCCAGAGTAACTCCAGTTCAGAAACCGTGAATTTGGAATATCTCTAGCCATTTGCAGGTTATTCTCCACCTCTTAATACAACAAACCCAGAGTTAAATTAGAACATTTGATGCTCCTTGATCATCGAATTCCACATCACCTATTTGTCCCTTTGGCTCTTCAAAATCATGTACTCCCAGACTAATCCACTGCCTGTTTTAACCAAACAGTAGTGACTTCAGCCAAAATGTCCGACTTCCTAACAAACAGTAAGACCTTTGTTGATTGCTTTTTAAAAGTATGCTTGCAGTGCCTTTAAAAGGTTGTTGCCTGTGGGAGATTAGAAATGTTGTTTTTGCAGATGGGTGATAGGGTGCAGTGGGGTGGGGGGGGGGGGGTGGGGAAGGGGAACATTATACAAATGGTCACGGAATTCTTGTAGCATGTAGCATACTTAAGGCTAAGACTTTAATGAATATAGAGGGTCTTTTAAAGAAAATAGTTTTAAGCTAGGAAATAACTTTCATTTCGCGCGAGAGGTCGAGTGCGCGCGCGCGCGCGAGAGGTCGAGTGCGCGCGCGCGCGAGAGGTCGAGTGCGCGCGCGCGCGCGAGAGGTCGAGTGCGCGCGCGCGCGAGAGGTCGAGTGCGCGCGCGCGCGCGAGAGGTCGAGTGCGCGCGCGCGCGAGAGGTCGAGTGCGCGCGCGCGCGCGAGAGGTCGAGTGCGCGCGCGCGCGAGAGGTCGAGTGCGCGCGCGCGCGCGAGAGGTCGAGTGCGCGCGCGCGCGAGAGGTCGAGTGCGCGCGCGCGCGCGAGAGGTCGAGTGCGCGCGCGCGCGAGAGGTCGAGTGCGCGCGCGCGCGCGAGAGGTCGAGTGCGCGCGCGCGCGAGAGGTCGAGTGCGCGCGCGCGCGCGAGAGGTCGAGTGCGCGCGCGCGCGAGAGGTCGAGTGCGCGCGCGCGCGCGAGAGGTCGAGTGCGCGCGCGCGCGAGAGGTCGAGTGCGCGCGCGCGCGCGAGAGGTCGAGTGCGCGCGCGCGCGAGAGGTCGAGTGCGCGCGCGCGCGCGAGAGGTCGAGTGCGCGCGCGCGCGAGAGGTCGAGTGCGCGCGCGCGCGCGAGAGGTCGAGTGCGCGCGCGCGCGAGAGGTCGAGTGCGCGCGCGCGCGCGAGAGGTCGAGTGCGCGCGCGCGCGAGAGGTCGAGTGCGCGCGCGCGCGCGAGAGGTCGAGTGCGCGCGCGCGCGAGAGGTCGAGTGCGCGCGCGCGCGCGAGAGGTCGAGTGCGCGCGCGCGCGAGAGGTCGAGTGCGCGCGCGCGCGCGAGAGGTCGAGTGCGCGCGCGCGCGAGAGGTCGAGTGCGCGCGCGCGCGCGAGAGGTCGAGTGCGCGCGCGCGCGAGAGGTCGAGTGCGCGCGCGCGCGCGAGAGGTCGAGTGCGCGCGCGCGCGAGAGGTCGAGTGCGCGCGCGCGCGCGAGAGGTCGAGTGCGCGCGCGCGCGAGAGGTCGAGTGCGCGCGCGCGCGCGAGAGGTCGAGTGCGCGCGCGCGCGAGAGGTCGAGTGCGCGCGCGCGCGCGAGAGGTCGAGTGCGCGCGCGCGCGAGAGGTCGAGTGCGCGCGCGCGCGCGAGAGGTCGAGTGCGCGCGCGCGCGAGAGGTCGAGTGCGCGCGCGCGCGCGAGAGGTCGAGTGCGCGCGCGCGCGAGAGGTCGAGTGCGCGCGCGCGCGCGAGAGGTCGAGTGCGCGCGCGCGCGAGAGGTCGAGTGCGCGCGCGCGCGCGAGAGGTCGAGTGCGCGCGCGCGCGAGAGGTCGAGTGCGCGCGCGCGCGCGAGAGGTCGAGTGCGCGCGCGCGCGAGAGGTCGAGTGCGCGCGCGCGCGCGAGAGGTCGAGTGCGCGCGCGCGCGAGAGGTCGAGTGCGCGCGCGCGCGCGAGAGGTCGAGTGCGCGCGCGCGCGAGAGGTCGAGTGCGCGCGCGCGCGCGAGAGGTCGAGTGCGCGCGCGCGCGAGAGGTCGAGTGCGCGCGCGCGCGCGAGAGGTCGAGTGCGCGCGCGCGCGAGAGGTCGAGTGCGCGCGCGCGCGCGAGAGGTCGAGTGCGCGCGCGCGCGAGAGGTCGAGTGCGCGCGCGCGCGCGAGAGGTCGAGTGCGCGCGCGCGCGAGAGGTCGAGTGCGCGCGCGCGCGCGAGAGGTCGAGTGCGCGCGCGCGCGAGAGGTCGAGTGCGCGCGCGCGCGCGAGAGGTCGAGTGCGCGCGCGCGCGAGAGGTCGAGTGCGCGCGCGCGCGCGAGAGGTCGAGTGCGCGCGCGCGCGAGAGGTCGAGTGCGCGCGCGCGCGCGAGAGGTCGAGTGCGCGCGCGCGCGAGAGGTCGAGTGCGCGCGCGCGCGCGAGAGGTCGAGTGCGCGCGCGCGCGAGAGGTCGAGTGCGCGCGCGCGCGCGAGAGGTCGAGTGCGCGCGCGCGCGAGAGGTCGAGTGCGCGCGCGCGCGCGAGAGGTCGAGTGCGCGCGCGCGCGAGAGGTCGAGTGCGCGCGCGCGCGCGAGAGGTCGAGTGCGCGCGCGCGCGAGAGGTCGAGTGCGCGCGCGCGCGCGAGAGGTCGAGTGCGCGCGCGCGCGAGAGGTCGAGTGCGCGCGCGCGCGCGAGAGGTCGAGTGCGCGCGCGCGCGAGAGGTCGAGTGCGCGCGCGCGCGCGAGAGGTCGAGTGCGCGCGCGCGCGAGAGGTCGAGTGCGCGCGCGCGCGCGAGAGGTCGAGTGCGCGCGCGCGCGAGAGGTCGAGTGCGCGCGCGCGCGCGAGAGGTCGAGTGCGCGCGCGCGCGAGAGGTCGAGTGCGCGCGCGCGCGCGAGAGGTCGAGTGCGCGCGCGCGCGAGAGGTCGAGTGCGCGCGCGCGCGCGAGAGGTCGAGTGCGCGCGCGCGCGAGAGGTCGAGTGCGCGCGCGCGCGCGAGAGGTCGAGTGCGCGCGCGCGCGAGAGGTCGAGTGCGCGCGCGCGCGCGAGAGGTCGAGTGCGCGCGCGCGCGAGAGGTCGAGTGCGCGCGCGCGCGCGAGAGGTCGAGTGCGCGCGCGCGCGAGAGGTCGAGTGCGCGCGCGCGCGCGAGAGGTCGAGTGCGCGCGCGCGCGAGAGGTCGAGTGCGCGCGCGCGCGCGAGAGGTCGAGTGCGCGCGCGCGCGAGAGGTCGAGTGCGCGCGCGCGCGCGAGAGGTCGAGTGCGCGCGCGCGCGAGAGGTCGAGTGCGCGCGCGCGCGCGAGAGGTCGAGTGCGCGCGCGCGCGAGAGGTCGAGTGCGCGCGCGCGCGCGAGAGGTCGAGTGCGCGCGCGCGCGAGAGGTCGAGTGCGCGCGCGCGCGCGAGAGGTCGAGTGCGCGCGCGCGCGAGAGGTCGAGTGCGCGCGCGCGCGAGAGGTCGAGTGCGCGCGCGCGCGAGAGGTCGAGTGCGCGCGCGCGCGAGAGGTCGAGTGCGCGCGCGCGCGAGAGGTCGAGTGCGCGCGCGCGCGAGAGGTCGAGTGCGCGCGCGCGCGAGAGGTCGAGTGCGCGCGCGCGCGAGAGGTCGAGTGCGCGCGCGCGCGAGAGGTCGAGTGCGCGCGCGCGCGAGAGGTCGAGTGCGCGCGCGCGCGAGAGGTCGAGTGCGCGCGCGCGCGAGAGGTCGAGTGCGCGCGCGCGCGAGAGGTCGAGTGCGCGCGCGCGCGAGAGGTCGAGTGCGCGCGCGCGCGAGAGGTCGAGTGCGCGCGCGCGCGAGAGGTCGAGTGCGCGCGCGCGCGAGAGGTCGAGTGCGCGCGCGCGCGAGAGGTCGAGTGCGCGCGCGCGCGAGAGGTCGAGTGCGCGCGCGCGCGAGAGGGCGAGTGCGCGCGCGCGCGAGAGGTCGAGTGCGCGCGCGCGAGAGCTTGTGAGAGAGCGCGAGAGAGCGTGTGTGAGACAGAGCGCGAGAGAGCCCGAGAGCTGTACGGCAAGTAGAAAGTTTAGCCCTTTGTGATTTCGGGACTGTTTTGAATCTGATTTCTACTATGGAAATTTTAACATGATTTCTTTTAAGGTTGAGGATTTTACAGATTATAAAATAAAATGTTAACTCCTGTTCTTTTTACAGGTCATGACTGCCTTACTATCAGTTTCTAACTAATCTCTTTTTCCTTACATAAAAGTGATTTATGGAAAATCGTTGAAGTCTCAAAAAGCATATAATTGGTCAGATTAATCGGTTGAGTAAGGTGTCTAGTCAGGACTCTGAAGGGGGTGTGGAAGAAGGTGACACTGGACCTCGTTAAGATTAATTAAATTAGCAACAATGGGAGGCACGGGGAGTTCCCTGGGTAACGATCGATCTGTAAATAGCATTAAAGGGGAATATATTCCGCCCGACAGTCCTTTGGAGAAAATGTTGGGTAATTGGGAACACAACTCCCGGACGCGGGAGGAAGATAAGGCTACAATGATTGTTGTATTGTTGTTTCGTTTGGACTAGAGAAAGTATTAAGGCACCTGGTATTTTTTGGCCCAAATATGGGCCGATGAGGATTGGCTGTGTCAAGATCTTAATATATATGTCAATCAAAAAGAACCGTACAGTCAAAAAGAGTCCGATTATGCGGCTTATTGGATAGGGAACACGGGAGTAAAATTATGTCCCATGAATATGGGGCAATCAGGGAAAGAACAGAAAAAGAATGAAGGGAAGCCACAATGGGATCCCTTAACGGGTTTGCCGACCCCATATACTACTCCCAGGAACGAGCCTACAGCTCCCGAAGTAAAACCGAGTCCAGACACAGAAAGGGGAACGGACTCTGAACTGAAGGATGCAGAACCTAGGGGGATCAGAAACACTCGAGCCACCACACGTAAAGGAGGGGGGAAGCAGAGATAATAGAAAATGTAAAATTATATCCCTTACGAGAGGTTCCGATTGGGGAAGGTACAATCGGATATGTAAACGCTCCCTTAATTAGCAGTGAAGTTAGGGCCTTTAAAAAGGAAATGAAAAGTTTAATAGAGGATCCGGTTGGACTAGCCGAACAATTAGATCGACTCCTAGGGCCGAATTTATATACCTGGGAAGAACTGATGGCAATTTTAGGAACGTTACTTTCAGGGAAGAAAGAGGTATGATTAGGAGAGTGGCTTTACAGGAATGGGAAAAGAAGCACCCAGTTGGGGAAGAAAGGGCCCCAGCAGAACAGAAATTCCCAAATGTTGACCCTCACTGGGAGAATAATGACAGAATAGATAGGGAGTCAATGCAGGATCTATGAGAAATGGTAATATTAGGAATTAAAGAGGCGGCACCTAGATCACAAAACTTTGTTAAGGCCTTTGAAGTACGACGAGAGAAGGATGAAACCCCTTCTGAATTCCTTAAAAGGCTCAAGGAGGCCACAAGGAAGTATTCGGGAATGGATCCCGATAATCCGATAACACAGGGACTCTTAAAGGTCCAATTTGTAACTAAATCATGGCCGGACATACAAAAGAAATTACAGAAATTAGATGGATGGAGTGAAAGACAGATGGAAGAACTGTTACGTTAGGCACAGAAAGTGTCTGTGAAAAGGGAAGACGAGAAGCAGAAAGCCAAAATGATGGTGGCGGCAGTAGAAGAAATAACAAAAAGGAGAATGGGATCAGGGGATAACAGGAAGGGTAGGGGAGGACACGAAAGACAAGGGTCAGATACCCGAGAAAGGAGGCAACAGGCAGGGTGTTACCATTGCAGGAAAATGGGGCATTTTAAACGGGAATGCCCGGAATTAGCACGAGAAAGGGAAGCCGTTTCCCTAATGACCTTAGATGAAGATTAGGGGAGTAAGGGGTTCCTTCCTCCTTCCGGGAACCCTTGATAAACTTAAAGGTGGGACCTGAAGGGGAGGAGGCAATATTTCTGGTGGGCACGGGAGCGGCACGGTCATCTCTAAGTTTTAGACCTACCGCCGTTAAATTGACTAAGGAGTATCTTAAGGTTTCCGGAGTAAAAGGCAAAGAATTCTTGGTGCCTATTTTTCAGCCAACCCTAATTAGAAGAAATGATGAGGAAGTGATAGGACAATTACTATATATTCCTGACATTGGAAGTAATCTATTAGATAGGAATTTGATTATATTGCTGGGCTTAAAAATTGGGGTGGAGGACAGTGCAGTAACTGTAACGATAGCTAAGACAACCTAAGGATGATGGATCCTCCCAGTTGGAAGGGAGTTATTAAGTAAACCAGTCATGAGAAACATCCTAACTATCTTGCACCAGGGCAGTCACTGGGGCTCCCAAGCCATAGAGTCATAGAGATGTACAGCATGGAAACAGACCCTTCGGTCCAACCCGTCCATGCAGACCAAATATCCCAACCCAATCTCGTCCCACCTGCCAGAAGTGGGCCATATCCCTCCAAACCCTTCCTATTCATATACCCATCCAAATGCCTCTTAAATATTGCAATTGTACCAGCCTCCACTACTTCCTCTGGCAGCTCATTCCATACACATACCACCCTCTGCGTGAAAAAGTTGCCCCTTAGGTCTCTTTTATATCTTTCCCCTCTCATGTGTGACATAGTGTTAAGGAAGTACGGATGTAAAGGGATATACACATTAGCCAAGCAGGTATGAGCAGGATGCCCGACTTGCCAAAAGATTAATAAGAAAGTAACGGGGGGGGGGAGCCCAAGAGGCAGGAGAAACCCTGGGGTAAGACCTTTTCAAAAAATACAGGTAGATTACACAGAACTACCCCCAGTAGGGAAACAAAAGTACTTATTAGTCCTAATGGATCACCTAACTGGGTGGGTAGAGGCATTTCCAATGTCCTCAGCTACTTCGAAGGGAGTAGTGAAAACTCTTTTAGAACATATAATTCCTCGATATGGAGTGGTGGAAAGTATAGATTCAGACCAAGGTAGCCATTTTACCACTAAGATCCTACAAGAAGTAATGGCGGGATTAGAAATCTCTTGGGAATTTCACACTCCTTGGCACCCGCCTTCCTCTGGACGGGTGGAACGAATGAATCAAACCTTAAAGAAGCAATTGCCTAAGCTAGTCCTAGAGACTCGATTACCATGGACAAAGTGTTTGCCTATCGCGTTGCTAAGCATAAGGACTGCACCCAAACGTGATATGGGCCTCTCTCCTTATGAGATGATGTTTGGATTACCTTTCTTGGGTGGAAGAAGGGAATTACCAACTGTAGAGTTCAATGATAAGTTTTTAAAGAGCTTGGCACTTGGCTCTTCTTTGTCTGTCCTTAGGAAGAAGGGTCTGTTGACCCATACACCTCCACTTGAGTTCACAATATAATCGGATACAACCGGATGATTGGGTCCTGATAAAGATGTGGAAAGATACTAAACTACACCCGAGCTGGGAGGGACCGTTCCTAACCCTCCTGACTACTAAAACAGCCGTCCGAACTGCTGAAAAAGGGTGGAGTCATCACACTCTTGTTAAGGGCCTGGTGGACGCTCCTTCACCTCCGGCAGAGTGGCAAGCACATCCTACAGACAACCCTCTGAAAGTCAAGCTGAGCAAAAAGATTGGACTGCGATAAGAGACTATTAAGAATTGGTTTAAAAAAAAACTGTATCCCAAAACAATTGTAAGTGTTGTATGGACTCACTCCTCCTTGGTATTTAAAGGATTAGGGAATAGACAGTTGTGAGCTGAAATGAATGGTCAGCTTTTTGTTGTCACGATAATATTAGCGCTAGCTGCAAGGGTGGGGGGGTGGGGATGTGGGAAAAATCATTTTACCACTTTATGTCAGAATTATGCTAAACTAAAGGGCCATACCGACTGTCGGTGTGCGCGGAGATCCCACACAATGGGGAATCCGGAATTCCTCTCACGGTAATACCACTTACCAAAGAAGAAGTGTACGATATACAACAATTTGACTCGGGCTCAAATGATACAACTTGAAGATTCGAAAGGGGTAATTATAACTTTGCGGGGCGGTTCCCTCGACCAGCCCCTAAAGCTCTGGGTGCTATTGATGGCCTTAGAGTTTCCCCACCGAAAGCAGTAAATACCACTGGTTTCTGTAATCAGAATGATACCGCACTCTTCCGATTAGGAAAATCATCTTGTGTCTACACCAGCCAAGCCACTGCCATGACCATTCCCCAAGTATTGTTTGGGACATATTGGGTGGGTGGCTTAAAGGCCTACCCATTTATCCCCGGTGAGAAGTACGTTTGGAGTGGCGGATGTAACGGGAATGGGTGCTGGGACCATCCAGTTCAGACACTACCTCAAAGCCAGAAAGGCTGGAGTGGCTGCTGCTACCTTGCTTATATAATTCCCCACTTGAGGATGTTAAAGAGAGCTCCAAAAATACCTTGGAATAAACAGGGAGGAAGGCGAGTAACCCGGAAAGTAACCGAAGGAGATCGCCTCCTCTGGACTTTGATACCTACGTATGGGACCGCTCGAGCAGGAGTAGAAATACAAAAGTTGGTGACTTCCCTGGAAGAGTTGGCCAACAATACTGCTGATGCGTTGGCCGAAACCCAATCCCAGGTAGCAGCCATAACGACTGAAATGATTGCCACTAGGTTAACGACCCTTCAGAGCAGGATGGTTCTGGATTATATTCTGGCAGAGAAGGGTGGTACCTATGCACTAATTGGAGAGCAATGTTGTACGTACATACCTGAGGTCTCCTCTAACATTACTGATATCTCCAAACATGTGCGAGACAAAATCGCCAAGATAAGGGAGGCCGGTAATCGGTACCGGAACGAAAAAGGATAGGAATGGGGGAATTGGGGATTGACTGGTTGGGGAAGGTGGTTAGTCAATCTAGCTATCTATGGATTATTGACATTAATGGGTCTGGTGATAGGGTTCAATGTCCTAAAATGGGTAATGAGCCGACTGATGACATCCCTTGGGGAGGGGACCCAAATAAATCATCAGATGCTTTTACAATCAGGTGATATGCAACAAAGAGAAAGTAAAGAATGCTTTTAGAGTTCGAGGGACGAACAACACAAATGTAAAATGTGAGATTGTGAACCTCATTGCCAAAAGGCGAGGCTAAGACTTTCATGAATATAGAGGGTCTTTTAAAGAAAATAGTTTTAAGCTAGGAAATAACTATAAGCTTTATTGTGAAATGAAAGTGTGATAAGAGAAACTGGAATAAAGAACAAGCTGTAACAAACAAGGAACAAAGAATGCAGACAAGGACAGCAGGATGGCCAGATAAGAAAACAACTAACAAATGAGGTAATTGGCTTATGATAGGATGGGAAAAGGGAGGAGTGATTCCGCAACTTGTAAACTGAATAAGAATGCTTTAATGTGTTATTTTCGCGCGCATTTCTGTTTGATTACAGAAGCGTCCAGTTCTTGTGAGACTGTAATAAATTGTTCTTGTTTCCAAGGCTTTGTCTCCGGCTGATTGATTTGTGAGTTCTGTTTCTCACATTGCCAAAAAGCCAAGTATGAGGAGTAAACTTTTAAATGAGAATTCACAACAGACAGATGTGTGCAATTAGCTTCCATCCATTTACATAAAAAAAAGTCAAAATTATATTTGCCTCAGAAATATTCTGACTCAAAAATGTTACTAAAATTAAATGTATCTTTCTGAGTCTAGGGCTCTGATTTTCACACTCTAAATCAAAAAAAGGAGCTTTAAAATGTGCAGAAGTCTTTTAACATAAGAATCTACACAACAATCTTTCCACAGAATGAAGAGCTATTACTTGTACTCCATGAATCTTACTGTGCAAGCTGGGACATTGAGCAACCGACACATGCTCAGACTACTGAGACATAAAAGTCACAAGAACTAAACTTAAAGTTTGAGCTGAACCAATTGAAATTCCTTCAAATACAATTATTGCTTCTGCTCATTCCATTAGTACACTGGGGCAAGAAGACATATTTCAGTATTCTTGAAAATAGCACACTGAAGAAAATGCTCACATAACCCACAGAGTGAAATCTGAACAAATTCACTTTGGCAGTTTTCCATCGTTATAAAATCTGTAGAATCTAACCCAGGAGAAGCCAAGCATAAAATTGAATTTCTCCAAACCTTTAAGTTGTAGCTTCACTTATTTGCCCTTTAAAATTTTGTCAGACTACCGAAAATCCAATTTTACTCCTCAATCTTATTCTGATTTCTGACAGTACACAGAACAATCACTTGCAATATGCAAATTACCAATAATAAATGCTCTCTTGGAATGCAGTGAAGGATGCAATCTAAAAGCACAACAGTTGTTCACTGCAAACAGCTCACAATTCAACCAAATGTATTCTTAACAGAAGACAATAAAAGTCCAAAACATTTTACCTACTCCCCTGCTGAACACATTACCAAATTAGGATGATTGGTGGTTGCTGGACAGGTGTGTACATGTGCATGCATGAGTGTAAGGGGTGAAACAAATCTTAGCATACAAGCTAACATAGTGCATTTAAACTGTTACTATTTTATATAGAAAATACTAAAATTCGTTGGAAGACATGATTCTGTAGATGAATCAGAAGAACCAAAAAACATTACTTAACTCACTATATTAGGATTGATACCTTATCCCTTCACAAAATTAAAAAACAGCAAAGAGACCCAAAACAGATCTGTGCAGCTAAACAGCAGTTTGTAAATAGGAGGGAATAAGATATTACATAACAGCAATGCATTGTTCAGTCTCCTGAAAATAACATTGAGCTAGATGCAAAATACAGATGGTTTTTCATGATTAAATTAATTTCAAGTTACAAAGTAGTATTCTCTCTTTGGTTAGATTTTATTTATAACCACTATCAAGAATGTGTACTCTAAGCAAACATTTAACAGATTTACTTGGCACTTAGTGTACCAAAAAAGAAAGCCCATGCCTCTAGTATAGGTGAAATTTTTCCATTCTTTGCTTCCAGGTTTTCATAAACTTAATTTTATGTTCAAAATGTTACAATGCAATTCAAAATACTCATCTGTACTTCACACTATATTTGTATATCTGCCAAAGGCTAATGGGATATTAAAATTGAATAATTTTAATGAATTTACACCTCAAGACTTTTAAAACAAGACTAAAAAGATGCTGAATAATGTTCTGTGCACAGGTTTGGCAGAAACAGATTCTCAAGTTCATGTGGAGGTTAACAAATCTCATCTTTCATATTTTCAATAAATAAACATCTATTTAAATAATTGTTAAATCAGTTCGCTGGACGCTGGTTTGTACTGCAAAATTATGCCAATACTACAGGTTCAATAGCTCCATCAGCTGAGGTTACCACGAAGGACTCTTCTTCTCAACATCATCTAAGACATGGCAACCATGAGTCATCTTACTCTAAAGAGAGCAGTCCCATGGTCTTCTGGGACTTTGGCAACTTTATATCTAATTACATAGAAAAAAATTTCAAGGAAGAAAAACCTTTCCTTTCAAAAGTGGAATTTTGTATATACTTTACATTATTGAAATTACTTGTATATTAACATTAAAAACTGTTAGGTTTAGCAAACAAAAATGCAACTGAAAAGAAGTACTGATGTTTGTTTGATGTCACCTTCTAGACCCTGAAATGTTTGTCACTATTTGACATACCTTGCAACTTCATAACACAAAATAGAGCTATTTTCCGATCATATCATTGGACAAACTATAGTATTCAAATTTTGTTTACACTTAACAGATTAAAAACCAAAGTTTACCTGTCTCATTCTAGGTCGCCCTGGAGAAAACTTCCTTTTGGTAATAGCTGGTTTTCCCATGCCTATTTTTGGAACCATGGGTATGAACGTTGATGCAGGAATTCCTGAGAAAGTGCCTGCAGCTGAAGTACAAGACACATTTGTTACAGGAGAAACTCCAACTGAAACGGTCACAAAATGCGAAGAAACGCTTGACTTGTTGTTCTGTGTGTAGTTATTGCCAGTTTCTCCAAAAACTTTGACAGTATTGTTTTCAACAGGTGAACTCATATCTGATGTACTTTCACTGCAAGTTTTTTCAGCTTCAGAAATGCTGCTACTGAGACATGTTTGAGAAACTTTTTCTTCGTTTTTCTGTACCACTTCATCTTGTAATGGAATTTCTGGGCTCTCCTTAATCAGTGTAGCTTCTTGTATGAGCTCATTATTTGACACTTCTGGGCCAGAAACCTCCATCAGTTCTGACTTATTCTCACATAACTGATGGTCTTCTTTTACAAGCACTGGTCCTTCAATAACAATTTCCAAATTTCGTGTTTCCTCATCCAGTTGAGGTTGCTCTAGTGTTTCAGGTTCATTTTCAGTTGCTTCGAGCTCTTGAACATCTCTGGCTGGAGTTAGACACTCAAACTGCTGGACAGCTTTTTCAGAATCTGAAGCCTCCTTTGCCACATCAGGCTCTACATGTTCAGCAGTATGGACCACTTCCAAATCTACAAGCACAAAATATTTTGAATGAAATAAAACTATTTTTCACATGCTAAATGTTAAAGTTCAGTAAAACACAAATGAAGCTAAATTATGTGGCCATCTTGAATGCCCTCACATAATTTCCAGTTTTTTTTGTTAAAGGCAAGTCCTTTGAATGCTAAACAGATAGATATATTTGTTTCAAAACAACAGCCTGGATTTTGCTGTCAGCAACTAGAACACAGTTTGCCATTTACCTCAAAGGAACCTTTCCATAATGATGCCGTAAGCTGTTTAGCTCTCCTGATATTAATATGAATCTGGTACTTATTCAAAGATATCTCCAGGAGCCCAGCAACAATGATGACATCAAAACAAGATAAGAAATCAACCATTAAAGAACTTCCACATACAGCAAATCAGGAAGTGATTATCATCCTTCATATGTTGTAAATCTTAGAGTATAATATTATTTTTTTCAATCCTGAAAGAACTTTACCATAAAGTTCATTTTCTGGGACTAGGAAAGTCTTCAGCAATAATCATTAAAATCACAATTAAATTTATTTAACAGGTTCAGTATTTCTCTCTGAAAAACTGATAGCACAGATCAAAGAGTGAGGGTTACCAATTAAACATTCGCTCCCTCCATTACTGACATGAAGTGGCAACGGTATGTACCGTCTACAACATGCACAACAGCAACTCATCAGTAAAGTGATGGAAGGTGTCATCAACGGTACTTTATTGCTGGAACAGCACAGCAGGTCAGGCAGCATCCAGGGAGCAGGAGATTCGACGTTTCGGGCACAGGCCCTTCTTCAGGAAGAAGGGCCTGTGCCCGAAACGTCGAATCTCCTGTTCCCTGGATGCTGCCTGACCTGCTGTGCTGTTCCAGCAATAAAGTTTCAACTTTGATCTCCAGCATCTGCAGACCTCACTTTCTCCTCATCAACGGTACTATCAAACAGCAGCTGCTTAGCAATAAAATAGCCTGTTCACTGACACCCAGTTTGGGTTCTGCCTCCTGACCTCATTTCGGCCATATTCAAACATGGATAAAAGATTTCTGTGCCATTTCATCTTGTAATGGAATTTCTGGGCTCTCCTTAATCAGTGTAGTTTCTTGTATGAGCTCATTATTTGACACTTGTGGGCCAGAAACCTCCATCAGTTCTGACTTATTCTCAAGCGCAGATCCTTCAACTTTTAAGGATTGGACTCTCAGTCTTCCATAGTCATGTTCATACAACTCTAGTTCTGGACTACACCACTGACTGAACGGTCTTGCAAGCATTTCCCACATTTTGAGAACAAATAAAAGGCAAATATTCAACCAAATTACTTGGGTTCGTATGATGGTTTGAAGGAGGAAACAAAGTGGAGTTTTAATTGCTATACTTACCTTGAACATACTTCACTGCGATAACTTTTCCAAAGTCAATCATAGCTGGAAATGTGTTGCTGGAAAAGCGCAGCAGGTCAGGCAGCATCCAGGGAACAGGAGAATTGACGTTTCGGGCATAAGCCCTTCTTCAGGAATTCCTGAAGAAGGGCTTATACCCGAAACGTCGATTCTCCTGTTCCCTGGATGCTGCCTGACCTGCTGCGCTTTTCCAGCAACACATTTCCAGCTCTGATCCCCAGCATCTGCAGACCTCACTTTCTACTCAAAGTCAATCATAACATACTAGCCCAAAATCTTTGAACTTGAAAGCATGAACTCAACATTATTTTCACAAGAGAGTTACTGCTGGTAAAAATTGTACGAAGAACATTTGTGAAGAAACTGAACACAAATTTTAAGAAGAATGGATCAAAAGGCAGCAAAAATGTTCTTCATTTTCTTGGCAGCAGTCAAAATGGGAGGAGCAACAGCGAGTACCAGAGGCCCGACGCAAAGTTGGATTTAAAATATATAAAAGCTTACCTTGTGGAGGTGGAGCGCACAAAGAACTGCTGGATAAGAGGCTTCATATTTGGGCAGTTGTTTTACCAGAAACACTACTCGGGTAGTGTGTCCCACTCCTCCTCCTCCTCTAAACCAAAACAAGGTTCTGTGCACCGGATTGGTAAGGTGACTAATTGCTTTTTTTGCTTTTCAGTAGTCTTGTTGGGAACTTAAGAGCAGTGGGAATGGAGGTTAGGGCAGTTGAATATTCCTCCTGCAAAATGTGGGACATAGGGGTCACCAGTAGTGTCCCTGCTGACTGCATCTGTAACAGGTGTACCCAACTCCAGCTCCTTGAAAACCACGTTAGGGAACTGGAGCTGGGTGAACTTCGGATCATTCGGGAGGCTGAGGAAGTTATTAAGAGAAGGTGGTAGATGGGTTACCATCAGGGAACTGGCAGGTAGTGCAGGGATCCTCTGTGGCCGTTCCCCTCAATAACAGGTAGACCTTTTTGGATACTGTTGGGAGGAATGACTTACCGGGGTAAGCAATGGAGCACAGGTCTCTAGCACAAAGTCTGTCCCTGTTGCTCAGAAGGGAAGAGGGAAGAGGAGCAGAGCATTAGTTATTGGGGACTCCATAGTTAGGGGGACAGATAGGAGGTTCTGTGGGAACGAGGAAACACTCACGGTTGATGCATTGCCTCTCAGGTGCCAGGGTTCATGATGTCTCAGATCATGTTTTCGGCATCCTTAAGAGGGAGAGGGAGCAGCCCCAAGTCGTGGTCCAAACAGGCACCAATGACATTGGTCAGAAGAGAGAAGGGGATTTAAGGCAGAAATTCAGTGAGCTAGGGTGGAAGCTTAGAGCTCGAACAAACAGAGTCATGATCTCTGGTTTGTTGCCCGTGCTATGTGCTAGCGAGAGGAATAGGGAGAGAAAGGGTTTAAACTAATTCAGCAGAGGGATGGGAACCTAAATTGTAGTTTGTATATACAGGAGGTTGAGTGAGGTCTGAAATAAGGTTTGAAGGTCACAAGAAGGCTTCAACAAGTTCAATGCCAGGAGCATCCAGAATAAGGTGGGTGAACTGGCAGGTGCCGAGCATTAGATGCTATAGTAAGGACAGAGGAAATGGTGTGTGTGTGCGCTGGTGCTGTGGCATTGTTAGACAAGGACAGTGTTACGGTTGCAGCAAGGATGTTTGAGGACTCGTCTACTCAGGTAGTGTGGGCTGAGGTTAGAAAGAGGAAAGGTCACCCTGTTGGGAGTTTTCTATAGGCCTCCAAATAGTTCCAGAGATGTAGAGGAAAGGATAGCAAATATGATCCTCAATAGGAGCAAGAGTGACAAGGTAGTTATTATGGAGGACTTCAACTTTCCAAATGTTGACTGGGCATACTATAGTTCAAGTACTTTAGATGGGTCAGTTTTTGTTCAATGTATGCAGGAAGGTTTCCTGACAGTATGTAGACAGGCCAACAAGGGGCAAGGCCACATTAGATTTGGTACTAGGTAATGAAGCCGGCCAGGTGTTAGATTTGGCAGTAGGTGATCACTTTGGTGATAGTGAGCTCAATTCATTTATCTTTACTTTAGTGATGGAAAGAGATAGGTTTATACTGCAGGGCAACAGCTATAGCGAAGGGAAAGGCAATTTCAATGAGATTAGGCAAGATTTAGGATGCATAGCATGGGGAAGGAAACTGCAGGGGATGGGCACAATTCAAATGTGGAGCTTATTCAAGGAACAGTTACTGCAGGTCCTTGATAAATATGCACCAGTCAGGCAGGGAGCAAGTTGCTGAGCGCAGGAGCAGTGGTTTATTAAGGAAGCTGAATCTCTTGTCAAGAGGAAGATGATGGCTAATGTTAGGACGACATGTGATGGCTCAGTTAGGGCACTTGAGAGTTACAAGTTAGCCAGGAAAAACCTAAAGAGAGCACTACAGAGAACCAGGAGGGGAATGAGAAGTCATTGGTAGGTAGGATCAAGGAAAACCCTAAGGCTTTTAATAGGTATATCAGGAATAAAGAATGGCTAGAATAAGATTTGGGCTGAAAATGTGTTGCTGGAAAAGCGCAGCAGGTCAGGCAGCATCCAAGGAACAGGAGAATCGACGTTTCAGGCATAAGCCCTTCTTGAAGAAGCCATTAGCTTTGATCTTTATGTCGCCATTGTCTACAGGAATAGTTCCAGAAGACTGGAGGATAGCAAATGTTGTTCCCTTGTTCAAGAATGGGAGTAGAGACAATCCTGGTAATTATAGACCAGTGAGCCTTACTTTGGTTGTGGGTAAAGTGTTGGAGAAGGTTATGAGAGATAGGATTTATAATCATCTAGAAAGGAATAAGTTGATTAGTGATAGTCAACACAGTTTTGCCTCACAAACCTTATTGAATTCCTTGAGAAAATGACCAAACAGGTGGATAAGAGTAAAGCGGTTGATGCGGCATATATGGATTTCAGTTAGGCATTTGATAAAGTTCCCCATGATACACTACTATTGTATAAAATACTGAGGCATGGGATTGAGGGTGATTTAGCAGTTTGTTTAATGGCTCTCTTGCATTTAAATGAGTTTGTAAAGTTATTAAAAGAGTAACAAAAAGATGGGGTACTGGGCTAATGGTCGGATACTTGGTAGTATGGATGAGCAGAGGGATCGTGGTGTCCATGTACACAGATCTATGAAAGTTGCCACCCAGGTAAATAGTGCGGTGAAGAAGGCATATGGCGTACTGGCTTTTATTGGTAGAGGAATTGAGTTCCGGAGTCCTGAGGTCATGTTGCAGTCGTATAAGACTCTGGTGCGGCCGCATCTGGAGTATTGTGTGCAGTTTTGGTCGTCATACTATAGGAAGGATGTGGAGGCACTGGAACGGGTGCAGAGGAGGTTTACCAGGATGTTGCCTGGTATGGTAGAAAGATCGTATGAGGAAAGGCTGAGGCACTTGGGGTTGTTTTCATTGGAGAAAAGAAGGTTTAGGGGTGACTTGATAGAGGTGTATAAGATGATTAGGGGTTTAGATAGGGTCGACAGTGAGAATCTTTTTCCACGTATGGAGTCAGCTATTACAAGGGGGCATAGCTTTAAATTAAGGGGGGGTAGGTATAGGACAGATGTTAGGGGTAGGTTCTTTACTCAGCGAGTCGTGAGTTCATGGAATGCCCTGCCAGTAGCAGTGGTGGACTCTCCCTCATTATGGGCATTTAAGCGGGCATTGGATAGGCATATGGAGGATAGTGGGCTAGTGTAGGTTAGGTGGGCTTGGATCGGCGCAACATCGAGGGCCGAAGGGCCTGTACTGCACTGTATTCTTCTATGTTTTATGTGTAAGCCACATGAAATTTACATTCAGTGAACCAGTGATAGCTGATATGGATATGGACTTCACAATCTCTGACATCAGGTAAGTTGACAAGTCCAGGAATTATTGATATTTATTTGTTATTTGAAAATACCACGGTAAGTAATACATTTGAAATTTAAAGATTGAAATGCAAAGAGAACAATTCCTAATTCATTTCAATACATCAAACATGTTAAATGAATTAGAGTCCAGATTTGGAGACAAGACAAACTATTCAAAGTAGTGTAATTTAAGGATAGACTGTGGAATTCCAAACTTTAATGAACAAAATCCATGACTTAGTTAACTACTTGGGTTGTAGTCAAGATTAGAGTGGTGCTGGAAAAACACAGCAGGTCAGACAGATCAGAAGAGCAGGAAAATCAACGTTTCAGGCAAAAACCCTTCATCAGCATCTGCCTGCTTGGGCTGTAGCCTGACTACAATGCTTCTAACAGCACTGTTAGTGTACTGACCACCTCACTGCAGTACAGCAGCTCGAGTTGGTTTTAGGATGGGCACTAAATGCTAGTCTAACCGACAATGCTCACACCTGAAGAAATGTTTTCTTTTTAAAAATCAGGACGCTATCATGCAATTGAGGTTGAAAGAAGCATCACAAAACTTTCAAGTCAGAGTTATTAGGAAGGGCTGGAAAAATCTTGAGTTTTCAGCCATATAAGAAATCATCTGAAAAATGATTTTACAGAGTTTCACAGTTGTAAATGCAATTTATTACTTACAATTAAACTGTGATATGACAGCAGGGGAACATGGATAAAATTAGCACAATACTGATATCAATGCAATCCGGGTGACACTGCTACCTCACAGCATCAGGGACCCGGTTTCGATTCCTGCCTTGGGCGACTGTCTGTGTGGAGTTTGCACATTCTCCCAGCGTCTGCATGGGTTTCCTCCGGTTTCTTCCCACCATCCAAAGATGTGCAGGCCAGGTGAATTGGCCATGCTAAATTGCCCATTGATTGGGTGCATTTGTCAGGGGTAAATATAGGGGGGGGGAATGGGTCTGGTTGCTCTTTGGAGGGTCGGTATGGACTTTTGGGCCGAAGGGCCTGTTTCCATACTGTAGGGTATCTAACCTATCTATCTAACCTTATATGGTAAGACTCTCGTATAAACAGTGATCAAATTTGTACAATGGGTTTCCAGTACGAAGAAGGCAAGTAAAAACATTTCACCCAGTTCTTTCTCAAACAGATGTATCAGCAGGGCTGTGGGACTTTCAAGAATGGATAAATATTCAGATGTTGGGCTCTCTTTTGTGCAAAAAGAAGTTAAGTACAATCTGGTAGCGATTATAAGAACATGGTTGCAGGATGACATGAATTGGGACCTGAATCAGAAGATGCAAGACATTTAGAAATAATGGGAAAGTAGTAAAAGGTGAAAGCGTGGCTCAGTTACTTAATCACAACATGAGCACAATAGACATAGATGACTCAAGTTTACGAAACCAAAATGTGCACGTTCTTTCATTTTTTTCACATTTCTAACTAAAGTAAGTGTTATCCCGGGAGTGGTCTACAGACTCCCAACACAAGAAGATCGTCATGATGATTTTACTTAATACCTTTACTGGAAAAGTCATTTGGCAGAAGTAGTCTAATGAAGACTTCCATTCAATATTTTTAAGATACTTTCCGGAGTTAAACAGAGAGAAGGCTATGCTAATTAAACCTGTTGGACTATAACCTGGTGTTGTGTGATGTTTAACTTTATTCTAAATCTGTTATTGTACAATGAAGTAGGATCAATTAATTATCTCATAATGCAGGTACGCAGAGGCAGCAGTGACCATAACATTTTACATTCAGTCTTAAGGTCAAAGGAATGTTACTGAAAATATTTCTTCTTTAACTTTAAAGGGCAACTGTGAGGGCATGAAAGCAGACCTGATTAAAGTGAATTGCTAAATTAAGGTAAAGGATAGGAAAAAGTGATGCAGGTTCAGAGTAGCGGAAGTAGTGCCATAGTGGTAACGTCATTGGATCAGCAATCCAGAACCCTCTGGATCAGTGGTGCTGGAAGAGACCTTAAATTTACCTGGACCATCTCTGACACCTCCCTCCCCTTCCTGGACCTCTCCATCTCCATCAGTAACGACCGACTTGACACTGACATCTTCTACAAACCCACCGACTCCCACAGCTACCTGGATTACACCTCTTCCCACCCTACCTCTTGCAAAAATGCCATCCCGTATTCCCAATTCCTCCGCCTCCCCCGTATCTGC
>NC_057714.1:107652984-107666545 GCF_004010195.1 Chiloscyllium plagiosum | reverse complement strand
TTCAGGCTCTCTGCCTTTATTCCTGATGAAGGGCTTTTGCCCGAAACGTCGATTTTGCCTGTCCTCGGATGCTGCCTGAATTGCTGTGCTCTTCCAGCACCACTGATCCAGAATCTGGTTTCCAGCATCTGCAGTCATTGTTTTTACCCAATCCAGAACCCGGCTAATGTCCTGGGCCCAAGGGCTCAAATAGATAGTGAAAATGAATTCAATGAAAGCTGGAATTAAAGAAAAGCTAGCCAGAGAACATCATAATGCAAAGACCACATAACACCCAATGGTGCACTTATGTCCTTCATGGAAGGTAGGAAATCTGTCATCCCTACCTGGTCTGGTCTAGTTGTGACTCTAGAACCACAGCAACCTAGGTGACTCCTAATTGCCCTGTAGCAATAAATGCTGGCCTAGCCAGTAAAGCCCATAACCCATGAATGAGTTTTTTAAAACTCCACGTTTAGTCATATTCTAAGAAATTTTCTAAGTTACAACTTCACCATTGATGATCAACTAGAAATGTTAAAGACAGCATTAAGTGTAAAGAAGAAACTCACTACACAAAGACAGGTGGGAAGTTAAACAGAAGCAAATTTACAAAAAAAGGGAAAAAAATTGAGTACAAAGGGAAATTAGCCAAAATGTAGAACTGATATGAACAGTTTATATGAATAATTTTAGAAGTTAATAAAGTGAGAGTTTGGCCAATAAAAAGTGTGTTTGGAAAGTCAATATTGGTATAAAAAAAGGCAGATGAATTAAACAGTCAATTTACAACATTTTTCACTACAGAGGACAGAAGTTACATGCCAGCAGAAATAAATATATTAGGAGACGGAAGACAGGTCAAAACTCAAGAAAATCTCAATCACCAGAGAAGAGGTACTGAGTAAATTGTAGGAACTGCAGGCTGACAAGTGCCCAGATCCTCCAAGACCTCATGCTAGGGTCTTGAAGAAGTGGCAAGTGTGATTGTTGATGTACTGTGCTTAATTTTCCAAAACTCCTTTATCAAGGAAAAAGGGAGACAAAGGAGGGAACTCCTGGACTAGTTGCTTAACATGTGCCATATGGAAGTTGTTAGAAGCTAAAATTAAAGTTATAGTCGGCCACTTAGATATGTTTAGGGTCATCAGGCAGAGTCAACATGGTTTTGTGAAAAGGAAATCATGTTTAACCAATCTACTGGAGTTTTTTGAGAAGGTGACATGTGCTGTGATTAAGGGGAAAATGAGAAGGTGTAACACACTTAGATTTTGTGAAGGCATTTGATAAGGTGTCACTTAAAAGTTAATTGCAGAAAATAAAAGCTCATTGTGTAAGAGGTAGCATTTCGGCACTGACTGGCTAACAGGAAGTAGAAAGTAGGTGCAAATTGATCTTTTTCAGATTAGCAAGATCCAACACCACTTATGGGATCGATGCTGGAATCCTGACTGCTGACAATTTATGTACATTATCTGAATAACACATGTGGGAAGTATTTTGTCAGAAAGTCGAATGCCGGATAACACAGTTTAGCCAAGCATTGGGACCTTGCCATCTTGCAGGATAATCCAAAATTCAGATAATCGAATGCTGGATAATCAAGGTTCCTCTGTAAATTACTTAGACGAAGGGACAGAAGGTAGGGCTGCTAAACTTGCAGATGATACAAAGATTGATAGGAAACTAAGTTGTGAAGAGGCTTTCAGGATGTTACAAAACATATTGATGGGGCAAAAATCTGACCAATGCAGTATAATGTAGGAAAATAAGAGCTTGTCCATTTTGGCCGGAAGAATTTTAAAAAATTATCTAAATGGTGACAGCGCGCTGAGCTCTGAGATGCAAAGGGTCCTCCATAAATTGCAAAGGTTAGTGTGGAAATACAGGAAGTAATTAGAAAAGCTATATCATTTATCATGAAAAGACTTGAATACCAAAGTAGGGCATTGAGAGACTGCATTTAGAGTACTGTGCACAGTATTGGTCACCTTCTTTCACGGAGGATGCGAATGTATTGGAGGCAACAAAGGATGGTAGACTAATATCTGGAATGGGCAAGTGGCCTTGTAGAGGAAAAATTGGACAGATCAAATTTATATCCACTGGAGTTTACAAGAGTAACAGGTGACTTGATTGAAACATAAAATCCTGAGGGGGCCTTAAGAGGTGGATGGAAAGAGGACGTTTTCATTTATGAGAGAATCCAGAATTAAAATCAGCAGTTGCACATTTAAAATTGGGGATGAGGTGACTTTATTCTCACAATGGAATTAGCAGTTGGAAATATCTTCTGAAAAGGTGGAAGCAAATTCCTTGAGTATTTCTGAGAGAGGGGTAGATAGATTTGTGTTAAGGATTGAAACATTATTGGAGTAGGCGAGAATGTGGATTTAAGGTTACAATCAGATCAGCTGTGATCTTACTCCATAGCGAAATAGGCTCCAGGGGGACGAACAGCCTAATCTTACGCCTGACTGGTATGTATGCTCATGTGTTCTTTTCCTTTAACTCCAACTAAGATGGAGTCTTGTATGAGAAATGTAGTATAAAATCATACAATCCCTACACTGTGGAAAGAAGCCATTTAGCCTAGAGTCTATGCTGATCCTCTGAAGAACATCCCATCCAGACCCAGCCCCCTGCCCTAGCCCCATAACCACACATTTGCCATGGCCAAACTAACCTACACATCACTGGACATGACAGGGCAACTTAACATGGCCAATCCACCTAAACGTGGCATCTTCGGACTGTGGGAGGAAACAGACCACCCAGACGCAAGGAGAATGTGCAAACTCCACACATACAGTCACCCAAGGCTATGACTGAACCCCAGGTCCCTGGCACGGTGAGGGCAACATTGCTAATCACTGTACCACCCAAGTAAATGTAACGCGGAGCCAATGGCTTCACAATACGAATTTGAATATTTCCTCATCATTAATTACAAGACAAATGCTTTTCTGCTACTTGGAGAGATTCAATAAGATGATAAGCTTTATCCTATGCCGTGCGCCATCAGTGCAGTTCTTAACCCAATAAAGAAAGTATTACAGTTCTTACCTTTTTCATTAGCCACTGTGGTCTGATCTCCTGCGTGGTTAAAGCTATTGGCTGGCTTATGAACACTTTCTTCTTGTGATAATTGCTCCTTAGTTGTTCCACTAATTTCAATAACACCTACATGTTCTGAAATATCAAAACAAAAAGAAGCAAAACCCTAAATATTACTTACCAAAATTGGATTTAAATTGAACATCTTAGTTTGAATAAAGAGTTCTTATTTCATAAAGACATTCCTGTTTTTCATCAAATATGCTGACTTTTGTTAGCAGCAGCATTATTAAATATATAGTCTTACATTCAATAATTAAATTGTTGATTTAACACTGAATATTAACAATTAGCTTTTATAAGGACAGAATGATAGAAAGAATTCTGTGAAAGCTATAAATCAATTTCAGGTCATGAAATTGGTCAAGTTGTTGACCAATTGTACAAATGCTGAGAATTAGAGATAAAAACACAGAAGTGTTGCAGAAACTCAGCAGATCTAGCAGCATCTGCAGAGACAGACAACTCAACAGCATAATTTTTGAACTGAGGTACGTTTGTCAAACTGAGCAGAGTTAATGCTCTTCCAAGTCTAAACACTGTTCTTTTATTCTTTGTAATAATTCAGATGTCAATCAACGAATTTTTTGACTAGGTCATAGCAGTGTAATGAACCTATTTCTAGTCCGACACGTTTGGTCTTCAAAACCTTTGGCATGTGCCAAGAAATAAATCGGGTCTAGGAGAGTGTCAGTTTAAGTTGGACAACTAGAATGCCAAATTAACCAGCACCTAAAAATGTTTTGCTGAAATATTATTTCAGCAAAATGACCAGCTATATCTTTCATCTGGTAAAATTTAAGGCTTTGAAGTTGCTAGTATAGGACACTTTTTTTTCCAGAAATTGGGACCTTTTCCAAGATAAGGGCTGTTACATGATATAATTGCTGCCAAAGTTTATCGTCAAGATCAAATTTAATGAAAAAACAATTCCAGCTTGGAAGCTAAAACAGGATGTAGTCTTTAGGCAGAGGCTGGATCCAACCGATAAGTCTCTATATGTGATTAAATCATTTGACGCAAGATAGCACCATGTTCAGTGTCCTAACAAGTGCAGCCATTTTCCTCTTCAATATATTTACCGCAAATATGATAGTTGCTGGCTACTGTTTTATAAAAGAGAGTTTTAATCAAGAAAGATATGCAAATAAAAATTAGATTTGTTCAAATCAAAAGAACTAGCACTTTCTAAAAAGTGATTAGCTTCCAGAATCTCTGGTGGCACTCTCTTCTTGACCCGACATGGAGCAATGAGATATCAGTTCTATCTGATCTGCTCCACAGTTGCATATTCTTTTGGTTGTCACACCCAATGTAATTATTTCCACTCTTTAAAAGACCTACACTGAGGGAATGCTTTTTTTTCCAATTCAACCCTAGCGTAACAGATGTCATTTATGGTTATTAGAACTAAGAGGGTCTCCTTAAAAAGTTGTCTGCACGGTAAAACACATTATTGAAAGACAAACATAAAATATATTTGGGAGGGGTATGCTAATAATTAACATTTCAGATTTATAATGATAATTTTTAAAATAAAAATACTTGGGTTTATTTAGATAGAAGACATTATTATGCAGCCAATTATGCACTTTTGAAGTGTTACTACTGTTACAACCCAGACTTCAAAATCCAACTTGGATTTTCTTTTCCCTAGGCAATCTATTTCCAGGTGAATAAAATTTCTATTTTTCCTTCAGTCACTGGTAAAATTTAAATTAATTGCCCTTGACATATTTTTGGTTCTCCTTTGCCTTCAACTTTGTCATGAAAAATGTACTGAAAATAAATTATTTCTCCGCATGCCTCACAGAAAACAATAAGCCTTTTTTAAAAGTTGTGAAAAACAGAAAATATATTGCAATGTAATCAATACAGAGATTAGTGGCAGTTCATTAAATAAAACCACATAGTAGTATGGACCCTTATTCAAAAAGATTAGTAAAATATAGAATGTCAAAAAAAAAACCCAAAGATTTCAGCAAGCAGATAAATTTAGTTCATGGATTCATACTGGGTACGATAAACAGATGATAGAGCAACTAAGGAGTATTTTAGTATATACATGGGGCATGGAAGTCTAGTGGCAACGTCACTGGTTTCATAATCCAGAGGCCCACCGAATACTGTGGGGACACAGGTTCAAATTACACCATGACAGGAATTTGAAGTCAGAAAATACAGTGTGGAACTTGAACTCGACTCAGCCATGGTGACCATAAAACCTTGTCGATTGGCACTTTCCTTCAGGGAAGGAAACAGAAAATAGGAAGAGTGGAATGTTCAGCTTTCAGCCTGCTCTGCTGATCATCATCAGTCCCTTGTTCCTGATTTCTCCACATACCCTTTGATCCCGTTAGCCTGAAGAACTATACCTACTTTCTTCTTGAAAAAAAAAATCAATGATTTGGCCTCAAATGCTTTATGTGGCAGGGAACTCCAGAGGCTCACCATCCTCGAGGTGAAGAAATTTCTCCTCACCTCAGTCCAAAATACATGAAATCTGTTATCTCCGTGATGACGGTGATCCCGGATTTTGGGCTCCCCAGTCTTCAGAAACAACCCTCCTGCTTTTACCCATTCGTCTTTCTTTAAAACTCCAGAGAATATAATAACTGAGCCAGGCTCTCTTTTTATGTTAGCCTGGCAAATCTCTGCTGCACTCCCTTCATAAGCAGAGCATCCTTCATCAGATAAAGTGAGCAGAACTGCACGCAATACTCCAAGAATGGTCTCATCAAGGCATTGTATAATTGCAGCAAGGCGGCATTCCTGTGCCTTCGTCCAAATCCTCTCACTATGAAGACCAACATTCCGTTTGCCTTGTTCACAACCTGCATGCTTACTTTCAGCAACTGTGTACAATGGCACCAAGATCCTGTTGCACCTCCCTCTTTCTCAATCTAACCCCATTTCGATAATAATCCACTTACCCATTCTGCTACTCTTACCCGATTTGGTCTACTCTAGACCCACAGACTACTCAGTTCAACAGTAATTAAGCAATAAATACTGGCCTTATTAGTGACACATTTACCCCATGCCAAGTATTATGTTTTAAGAAAAAATTAACAGCCCACTTCTGGGAAAATAAGTAGTACATAAAGTTTTGCTTCCAAAGTTAGATGAGAACTCAGTCTATAACAATACTATTCAATTTTTCCTTTGCACTCAATACAACCCTAACTGAGTTTTCCTTACAGCATTACTTTCCTTTTGAATGAATTTCCATTTATTATGGAAAAACCATTAGCTTTGTGCCCTTAGAAATGAAGGCAATAAGACTAGCCATAGTTCTCTTGACTAGGCAAAAGTGAGGACTGCAGATGCTAGAAATCAGAGTCTAGATTAGAGTGGTGCTGGAAAAGCACAGCCGGTCAGGCAGCATCCGAGAAGCAGGAAAATCGACGTTTCAGGCAAAAGCCCTTCATCAGGACTGAAGACAGGGAGCATCCAGGGTGGAGAGATAAATGTTCTCTTGACTGACAATGTAGGGCCCTTTTTATTAAGTGCACATGTTGAGTAAGCACAGGATTACTTTTAGCTGATATCTTTGAATAGTCTAAAAGCTGCTCAGACTTGATGTGCAGACTCATGAACAACACATAACCACTTGAGTGAGTAATGAGGTGTTGTCAATGTCTTTGATTCTTGCCACCACTGATCCAATGATTTTATCAAAGGGAGAAAATTTGATGGTGGAAGAAAACAAAATTCTGCATCCTACTCAAATATACAAAGTACGCCACCTAATTCAAGTAAAAATTAATCTTATAAGCCCAAAGTCTGCAAATCCAGTTATTGTCTGCAAGGAAGACTGTTTAAAAAAAACCTCCTTACTAAGAAATGCAAAAAAAATGGTTATGGCACAGGAGGCAGTCATTCAGTCCAATGTACCTATGCTGGGTCTTCAACCAAGCATGCTTACCTTGCTTCAATCTCCCACTGCCTCCTTCCCTCTCTATCCTCCCCCACCGCCACCCACTTCCTTGTATATGACTTCTATCCAATTAATCATCCTTTAAATGCCCCAACTGAACCTACCAGCACCACTTTTTCACGCATTCCATTCAATGTCCTCATGGTCTGATTTTTTTTTAAATGGCATTACCCTCGCTTCTTGAGCAGATCACTTTAAATCTATGCCCTCTGGTCATGTTCCTTTTACGAGCATGAACAGATTCTCACTACCTTTTCTATTTAGCCTCCTCTCAGCCTTGTTCGCTCCAAGAAGAATGTATCCTCATGACTGAAGTTTCTTATTCCTGGAACTATTGTAAATTGCTGCTACACTCTCTCCAACGTATTCACATCTTTCCTGAAATGTGACACCCATAATTGTACACAATACCCCGAACTGAGGTCTAACAAGCATAGATGAGTTGGACCAAACGGTCTGTTTCCATGTTGTATGACTCAATGACTCTTAAGTTTAGCGTCACTTACACTCTTTGAAATCATTCCATGCACACCAAAATTGAGATCATTAATATATTTCAGGAAAAGCATTTAAGTCTCAATACTGACCACGAAGGAATGCCACTATAAACCACCCTCTAACCTGAAAAACATCCACTGATTTCTTATCACTCAGCTAATTTTGCATCTGTGACCTCTTAAAAAAAACTCTAAATTATTTAAACGCAATTTTCCCTATAGAAATATATGCTGACTTTTCCTAACCAAGCTACCTATTTCCACGTGATTACAGGCAGTCCCTGGGTTGCAAACGGGGTTCAATTCTTGATTTGTACTCAAGATGGAATACAATACAGGACAATATAAAATAACTATTTGTAAGTACATGAAATGTTCGTATTGCACATATTCAAAATTACATCCCTACATGGAATTGCGTTTGTAAGTATGAATGACTGTATGTTGGATGTTTGTAAATTGATGTGCTAAAGCAAAGAGTAAAAGTTGCCATAGTCCTACTGGACCATACGGCTCTCTCATTACTGACAGATGGCTTGTGGTGGTTTAACTTGGGGGTCTGACAAGGAGAGAGGTTGGTACGCTCAGTGGGAATTAAACCCACCCTATTGGCATCACACTGCAGCACTAACCTGCTGTCCAACTGAGCAAATAGACCTATCCCAAATAATGGTTTCTGAAAGCTTCCCCACCACTGAAGCTAAACTGACAGGTTTGTAATTGCTGGGATTATCCATACACCCTTTCTTGAACAGCACAATAACAATGGCACTTCAAAGTCTAGGGAAGATTGAAAGATAATGGACAGTGTTCCCATAATTCCTACTTTTGTTCAAAATTCTTGGACGTATCTAATCAGGTTCTAGACCCCTGTCAAAAACCTATCCAAAACCTCCTTATTAATAATTTGGAACCCTTCTCGTGACAGACTCCTCCTCTGTTATAATGATCTGGACAGCATCCTCCTGTTTTCTAGTGAAAAGTATTCATTTAATACCTCAGCCATTGAAAATTGTGAGGAAGATGCAAGGAGGCTTCCAAGTCGAGAGAGTGAGCAAACACATGGCAGATGCAGTATAACTTAACATTTAGCCACTTTGTACATGGTGCATGAAAAACAAGAAGGAATAGTACTATTAGTGAAGGTGGTGCTTGGTATGCTTGCCTTTATTGGTCAGTGCATTGAGTATAGGAGTTGGGAGGTCATTTTGTGGCTGTACAGGACATTAGTTATGTTACTTTTGGAATACTGCATTCAATTCTGGTCTTTCTACAGTGGAAAGATGTTGTGAAACTTGAAAGGATTGACAAGGATGTTGCCACAGTTAAAGGGTTTGAGCTATAGGGAGAGGCTGAATAGACTGGGTGAGAGGGGTGACCTTACAGAATTTTATAAAATGATGAGGGGTATGCAATTTGAGAAGATTTGTAGCTCAGGTTAAGGTTCAGGTTTTAAGTTTGTTGGCTGAGCTGGAAGGTTTGTTTAAAAAAAAACCATGAGGGGTATAGATAGGGTGAATAGCCAAGGTCTTTCCCCATGGTTAGCAGAACCCAAACTAGAGGGTATTGATTTAAGATGAGAGGGGAAAGATATAAAAAGGACCTAAGGAGCAACATTTCCATGCAGAGGGTGGTGTGTATATGAAATGAGCTGGCAAAGAAAGAGGTGGAGGCTGGTATAATTACATTTAAAAAGCATCTGGATGGGTATATGATTAGGGAGGGATTAGAGGGATGTGGACCAAATGCTGGCAAATGGGATGAGATTAAGTTAAGATATCCATTGGCATGGACGGGTTGGACTGAAGAATCTGTTTCCAGTCAATGAAAGCAAGCAATTAGGAAGGTATGTGGTATATTGGCCTTCATTGCAACAAGATTTGAGATCAGAAGTAGGAATGTCTTACTTTAGTTTTCCAGGCCCTTGGAGAGACGACAAGTTCTACGTGCAGTTTTGATTTCCCTACCTAAGGGAGGACACACTTGCCATAGGAGGCAAGCAGCACAGATTCATTCGGCATTGGCGATGGCACGACTGTCCTATTAGGAGATTGGTTTGACTGGATTTGTATTCACTAGAGTTCAGAACAATTAGAGGGATCTGATTGGAACATATAAAATTCTAATAAGACTGGGCAGACTAGATACAAGGAGGCTCTTTTCCCTGGTTATGGAGTTTGAGTCAGGGACAGCGTCTTAGGATATAGGGTCGATGATATAAGACTGAGGTGAAGTGAGGAGAGGAAACATCTCTTCATTCAAAAATTATGGAGTTCAATTCACTGAACATATCCTAGAAAGAGATGGATACTAATTGTTAGATTTTAAAGGCATCAAGTATGAAGAGAAAGCACAAACACAGCATTGATATTGAAGATCAGCCACAATATAGTAAATGGCAGAGTAGACTCGAAGGCCAAATGAACTTTCCTTGTTCCGAGTTTCGATGAAAAATTGCTAAACCAGATAATTGCAGTACCATAAAATAAATTTAACTCCTGTTTGACTGCTGTCCACCCGATCTAGGATTGCTCAATACCAATATGCATGCCCAAAGTTTCACGCCCATCAGCATAGAACAAACAAATTAAAAAGCTGATGATGAATTGGCAGTGTTTAGATTCAGAGAAATATAAATTAATCCTTTCACACTGCAGCGTGTTGTCCAAATGGCAAAGTGCCCATTAAACTCCCTAAACCCATCTCATTCAAAAACTAGCAATAGAGAACAATTCTAAATAACTTCCATTGCACAGGATGCTTAAAAATAATTTCACTGAAGACAAGTAAGAAATTCACTTTATAGTTAATCATGAATTTAAAAAGTATTTCAACGTTAGAAACTTTCATATTAATATAACGCAATGGTACAGTCTGGTGGCAAATTCTCTAAAATAGCTGTTCTTGCTACATGATCCCTATGACAATCCCTATGAAGCTCACTGCCAAATGAAGATACTAACACGAACTACTCATCTCTACTAGCAAACTGATAATCTAACAACATACTGTTAAGTAAATGCAAATTATGTAATGGCTGGAGTTTTACTAACTTCAGAATAATGTATGGCCTCAAAAATAGATGTTGAGAGTACTCCCTTCTAAAATAACTCACCAATTTTCCCAGTCTTTCATTAACCATATGGATCAATTCTATCAGGCACAATGGTATCCAGTGACTTAGCAGGAAATGCATGTTTGTGATCTTTCAACATGTTATCCCTATCCTTTGGTTAGAGTCAAGCTATTCTCTTAATTAGTGGTATGTTGTTTCGGCAGGGATGGGATAATGTATTGAGACCATAGCTCAAGAAGGGAACAAAATACTGATACTCAGGTTCAACATTGACAGATTAGAAAAATAGGGTAACTTTCTGAAACTGTTGCAGCTCACTGACAGGTTATTTGCTTTAGACTCGAGGAACTTTGCTGACATAATTTTACTAACAATAATTCGTGGATGCTGCCCATCCTCAAATTGAATTCACACACCAAGTAAAATCAATCCTTTATTCCAGTTCTAAAATTAAGTCTTCAATAAAATGTATTACAGTTTTAAAACATTAACTTCTAATATGTATTTATGTTCTTACCTGTAGCAGTTTCTTGAACAGAGTGAATAGTCTCAATGTTATCACAAGATTGAATATGTTCCATTGCAACCTCTGTTTCTTTACACATGGTACATATGTAGCATTCCTTCTGTGAAATGTCCTCAGTATTCTCCAATGATCTGTCACATTCTATGTGAATCCATCTAAAAAGGGAACACAAAAATGTGTTTAATATTTTCAATAAACCCAAAAATCATACATGAATCGGGAGAATGAATCTTTAACTTTCCTGGGACATGCAATTCATAATACCTCCAGATTCACTTGCTTAACTATTCTGAGTCAGGTGAACCGTGAACACAGAAAGGAGAGAGGGGAACTAAATAATAAGAAATAAACAGTTCAGGAAAATAAGTAAACCAAAATATACAAAAAACTGAAAGCAACCCAGACAATAATTTAAGTTTGTAGTTATAAAGTTTTAAGTTCCCAATCAAGTTAGTTTTCACTCTGGCTCAAAGTAATGGTTGCATGTTCACTGCATTCCAGCATGTTACAAATGAAGAATAAAGACAAGAGTTCAATGCAGCTTTTAATGGAATTGTTGTAAATACTGAATTCAAGTCAAATGATGAACAAAAGATCTGAAATAGTACTAGGAATGTTGAAGTCAAAGCAGATTTTGCTCACTTTAACAGCAACATTGTACAATCCTGGCAATACTTCAACTGTCCAACCACTCAATCTGGGAAGAGTATTTTATACAAGACTTTTCTCATGGGGTTTTGGAGATTAAATAAAAGTGGAAAGAAGGACTGAGTTGTCTTCTTTCGTCCACTAACAATCTGTCTTCCAAGGCAGTACGCTCAAATGACTCTCCACAGTAAGTGATCAATGTCACTGTGAAGATAGTCAAAAACAATTAAATGGTGGAAACGATTTGATAATTTAAAAACAAAGCTCATTTTTCTTTTAAGCAAACAATCCTCGAAGGAAGATGAAGTCAGGCAAGCACATAATCTGATTAGATATAAAACACATCTCTTTTAAGTGAACGACTCCTCACTTGTACGCACCTACTTCTGCTCAAAGTCATTTAACGCTCGAGTAAAATATCTGCTGCCAAATGGAAGAACGCAACTTCAGTCAAACAAGATAAAAATCCACCCTCGATTAGCTACACTAACACAGAAATAGGCTTCAACAAAAATAGCATTCTCTCAATACTGCACTTTCACAGCGATAGTTGAAAGAACTTCCAGCAGCACAATATGCTTGTGAAAAGTTAAGGACTAATTGCCAACACTCAAGGTGCCTGAATCTTATTGTTTCAATGGTGATGCTCTGTTAAAAGGGTCATAGCAGGAGCCATCCAAAAAATAATGAAATATTTATCAAAAGGACACTATAAACACAATGTCTGGCTCTGCATCGAGACAGCAGCTGTTCCCTTTAATCGTTAAACTGAGTCATGCTCCTTACAGAAGTGACCACTTGCATGAATCATGTTCAAATCTTAGATGGAGAAGGCACTTAATATGTCAAAAGGATAAAAGCAAAGAAAACCCTAAAATGCAAGCAAAGAGGAAGCAAAACAAAAGAAAATGGGAAATCACAAACAGATCTTGCATGTCAGAGGTGAAGAACAACTGAATTTTTGGATTTCACCTGATTTTCTTCAACTCCATACAAAATGAGCTCCTGCCCTATATGCCAGAGTACTGCTCCGAACACATTAGCATCTTTCCACAAGTACAATGGTGGGGCTGTAATTAGCCAGGTTGGAGTTGTCTTGCTTTTTGTCGACAGGGCGTATCTGGGCAACGTTTCACATTGTCAGGTAGATGCCAATGTTGTAGCTGCACTGACTCAGCAGGTTCTGGAGCACAAGTCATCAGCACTACAGATGGCATGTTAGCCATAGCTTTTGTGGTGTCTAGCGCCTTAGCTGTATCTTGATATCACAGTGAATGAAGTTGACTGACAGCTGGCTTCTGTGATGTTGGGAACCTTCAGATGAAGCAAAGATGGACCATCTACTTGTCAGTTCTGACTGAAGATTATTCAGTTTTATTTTTTGCACTAATGTTTTGTCCTTCATCTATGTGAGGTTATTTGTGGAGCCTAATGCTCCAATGAGTAATCGAACTGCCCACCTAGATTAACACCTAGATGGAGCAGGACCATAAGGTTCAGACCTGACCCACCAATTGTGGAATTGTTTATCCATATCAATAAAATTACTGGTTATACTGTTTGGCAAATAAAGAGTCCTCAGTTGTAGCTTCAGGTTGATATTTTAGAATGTCTGGTGTGGCTTTTGGCATGCCTTCCACAATCGTCATTGAACCAAAGTTCACTCCAAATTAATGTTAATAGTGGAAAATGAAAAAAAAAGTGCACACATGAGAGAATGTGTATGTAAGGACAGAGCGTGCATGCACGAGACAGACAGAGGCAGACAGAGAGAGAGG
>NC_057714.1:107649392-107652066 GCF_004010195.1 Chiloscyllium plagiosum | reverse complement strand
GGCCCTTCGGCCCTCCAAGCCTGAGCCAATCCAAATCCACTGTCTAAACCTGTCGCCCGACTCCTAAGCATCTGTATCCCTCTGCTCCCCACCTACTCCTGCAACTGTCCAGATGCATCTTAAATGAATCTACCGTGCCTGCCTCTCCTACCGCTGCTGGCAACACATTCCAGGCACCTACTTCCATCTGTGTAAAATACTTTCCATGTGTGTCCCCTTAAACCTTTCACCTCTCACCTTGAACACATGACCTCTTGTCATTGACCCCCTCACCTTGAGAAAAAGCTGATATCTATCCACCCTATCTGTAACCTTCATGGTTTTGTAGACCTCAATCATGTTCCCCCCAATCTCTTTTTTCTAATGAAAACAATCCTTACCCAATCAACCTCACTTCATAGCTCGCACCATCCATACCAGGCAACATCCTCGTAAACCCTCTCTGCACCCTCTCCAAAGGGTCCACATCCTTTTGGTAATGTGGCGACCAGAACTGTACACAGTATTGTAAACGCGGCCGAAACAAAGTCTTGTGCAATTTTAAAATGACCTGCCAGCTCTTATACTCAATACCCCGTCCAATGAAGGCAAGCATACCATATGCCTTCTTGACCACTCTATCCACATGTGCAGCCATCTTCAGGATACAATGGACCTGTACTCCCAGATCTCTCTGCTTTTCCCAAGGCTCTTCTGTTTACAGTCTAGTTTGCTCTCGAATTAGACTTCCCAAAATGCATCACCTCATATTTGCCTGGATTGAACACCATCTGACACTTCTCTGCCCAACTCTCCAGTCTGTCTATATTCTCCTGTATTCTTTGACAGACCCCTATGCTTTCTGCTCCTCCACCAATTGTCGTTTCTTCTGCAAACTTATTGAACAGACCAACAATGCCCTCTTCCAGATCATTTATGTATATCGCCATCAACAGTGGCCCAGCACTGATCCCTGTGGAACAGAACAGTCACCTTTCTCCATTTCGAGAATCTCCCTTCAACTCCTAGTCTCTATCTCCTGTTGCTCAACCCGTTCTTTGTCCACCTAGTGAGAACACCCTGCACACCATGTGACTTCACTTTTTCCATTAGTTTACCACGGGGAACCTTATCAAATGCATTATATATGACAGCGACAGCCTTTCCTTCATCTACCAACTTGGTCACTTCTTCAAAGAACTCTATTAAGTTGGTAAGGCACGATCTCCCCCACACAAAATCATGTTGCTTATCATGATAAGACCATTATTTTTCAAATATAAATAGATTTTATCCCTCAGAACCTTCTCCAGGAGCTTCCCCACCTCTGACGTCAGGCTCACTGGTCTGTAGTTATCTGGAATATCCCTTCCTTCCTTATGCTTTAGTGGACCAACTCTTTCTCTTGATACCCTCTTGCTTCTTATACATGAAGAAAAGGCCTTGGGAATCTCCTTAATTCTGCTCGCTAAAGTTATTTCATGAGCCCTTATAGCCCACTTGATTCATCGTTTAAGATTGGTCCCACCCTCCTGATATTCCTCCAAGGCCCATTCTGTTCTTCGTTGCCTGGACCTTATGTACACTTTCCTTTTCCTCTTGGCTTGTCGCACCATTTCTCCTGTCATCCACAGTTCACGAATCTTGTCTTTTCTATCCTTTGTTTTCAAAGGGGCATGCCTATCCGACACTATCTTCAACCTATCTTTGAAAGCCTCGCACACAGCAAATGTGGACTTCCCTTCAAATAGCTGCTCCCAATCCTCATTTCCCAGCTCCTGTCAAATTTTGATATAATTGGCCTTGGCCCAGTTTCGTACCTTTCCCTCCGGATCACTCTCATCTATATCTGTGATTGACAGTGTTTCAGACGATTAACGGATATTCCGGATTGGTCCGAACTATAGAACGTTATGAAAAACCATCGACCAAGGCACAAACACAGGGTTCACCTGCAGACGGTTTTCTTAAATCTTCTGGAGGCGTTCTTAGGAGACCAGCACGGCAAGGGTCAGAGACCAGCTGACCAACCAGAGACCAGCTGATCACCCAGAGAGAGAGTGAGGGAGAGAGAAACCAGCTTCACAGACCCAGAGAGAGAGAGACACATAGAGAGAGGGAGAGAAAGAGAGTCAGAGAGACAGAGAAGGAGAGAGACAGATAGAGACAGTGAGAGAGGTAGAGTGTGAGAGAGAGAGAGGGCCAGACAGACAGAGACAGAGCGAGAGAGACAGACAGAAAGATAGAGAGAGACAGAGAGAGTGAGAGGCAGAGAGAGTGAGAGGCAGAGAGAGAGACTGCGAATATCTCCAAGCGACTCAGGACATAAAGCCCCAGCAGGATTACAGATAGCATGCCTGTAATTAAAGGGTATTGTAACATGTTTCCTGATAAAGACGGGACTGTGTACATTGGTATTGGCTCATGTTTGTACTGATTTGACCGTTTCAGTATTGGTGACACCTGGGCACATTCATTCAGATCATTTCCGTTGGAGTTGTCGAACTTGTTTTAAGGAGGAATTGGACAACATCTTCATCTCTGGAATTATCTCATGATCTTCCACTGAGCTGTCTCCAAAGCAATTATATCCCAAAATTGTTTGCAAAACTCCAGCTGAGATTGTTCTCCTGCCTTCTACACTTGCAGCAACACTCCCCGACCTTTATACTCTATTCTGTTTATAATAAATGTC
>NC_057714.1:107625048-107648650 GCF_004010195.1 Chiloscyllium plagiosum | reverse complement strand
AGGAGGGCGGGGGGCGAAGAGAGGAGGGGGGGTGAAGAGAGGGGGGGGGGTGGAGAGGGAGACCGCATGCATTTTACTGGAGAAGTCATTCCTGTTCTCCTAGTGAACAAAACATCAAAAGGGAATTTGATGGATGCATTATGGTGGTTAGGTCACTGGGCAAGTAATTCAAAGGCAAATGAACTGAGAAAATGGGTTGCATTTCTACAATTAGTAGTAGGTGAAATTTGAATTGAATTAATAAACTGGAATATAAAGCCTCTAGTCTCAGAATTGGTGGCTATGACAACTGATATTAATTGTTATGCTGTCTAAAAGGAAATGTAACCATCCTTCATAATCGTCTTGCATATACCTGAACCCAGACTTACAGCAATGTGGTTGACTCTTACAACAGATGCTGGCTTTGCAAAACATCCCCATACTCCATGAAAGGCATTTTAAAAATCATATGGGGTCTTGACAGAGTAGATGGGGGAAAAAGATCCCCTTGGTAGAAGAATTGAGAATGTGAGAACTCAGATTTAAAGCATAAGGTCAAAATAAGCAATGACAACAGAACAAAAATGTTTCTTTCACTCAATGAGTGATGAGGCCAGGAAATAAGGCAGCCTGGAGGCTCCCTGCCTCCATTCCTGATGAAGGGCTTTTGCCCAAAACATCGATTTTCCTGCTCCTCGGATGCTGCCTGATCTGAACAAAGAAACTTTACAGCCCAGGAACAGGCCCTTCGCCCCTCCAAGCCTGAGCCAATCCAAATGTACTGTCTAAACCTGTCGCCCAATTCCTAAGCATCTGTATCCCTCTGCTCCCCACCTACTCATACATTTATGCAGACGCACCTTAAATGAACCTACCGTGCCTGCCTCTACGACCTCTGCTGGCAACGTGTTCCAAACGCCCACCACCCTCTGTGTGAAGTACTTGCCGCGTGTATCCCACTTAGACTTTCCACCTCTCACTTTGAAAGCGAAACCTCTCGTTATTGAATCCTTCACCCTGGGAAAAAGCTGGTCTCTATCCACCCTGTCTATACCCTTCATGATTTTATAAACCTCAGTCAGGTCCCCCTCCAAATCTCCTTTGTTCTAATGAAAATAAACCTAACCTACTTAACCTTTCTTCATAGCTAGCACCTTCCATAAATGGCAACATCCTCATAAACCTTCTCTGCAACCTCTCCAAAGCGTCCACATCCTTTTGGTAATGTGGCGACCAGAACTGTACACAGTATTCTAAATGCAGCCGAACCAAAGTCTTGTACAATGTTAACATGACTGGCCAGCTCTTATACTCAATACCCCGTCCGATGAAGGCAAGCATACTTCATGTCTTCTTGATCACTCTATCCACCTGTGCAGCAACCTTCAGGGTACAATGGACCTGTACTCCCAGATCTCTCTGCCCATCAACTTTTCCCTTGGCTCTTCCATTCATTGTATAATTCGCCCTAGAATTAGTCTTGCCTAAATGCATCATCTCACATTTGTCTGGATTGAACTCTATCTGCTACTTTTCCGCCCAACTGTCCAGTCTATCTATATCCTCCTGTATTCTCTGACAGTCCCTCATGCTTTCTGCTACTCCACCAATCCGTGTCATCTGCAAACTTGCTGATCATACCAACACTGCCCTCTTCCAGATCATTTATGTATATTACAAACAACAGTGGCCCCAACACTGATTCCTGCGGAACACCACTGGTCACCTTTCTCCATTGAGAAACTCCCTTCAACTACTACTGTCTCCTGCTGCTCAACCAGTTCTTTATCCACCTAGCTAGAACACTCTGCACACCATGTGACTTCACTTTCTCCATTAGTCTACCGTGGGGAACCTTATCGAATGCCTTACTAATGTCCATGTATATGGCATCAACAGCCCTTTCTTCATCCAGCAACTTGGTCACTTCCTCAAAGAACTCTATTAAGTTGGTAAGGCACGGATCTCCCCTGCACAAAACCATGTTGCCGATCACTGATAAGCCCATTCTTTTCTAAATATAAATAGATCCTATCCCTCAGTACATTCTCCAGCAACTTTCCCACCACCGATGTCAGGCTCACTGGTCTGTAGTTACCCGAAATATCCCTACTACCCTTCTTGTACAGGGGGACAAGATGAGCAACCCTCCAGTCTTCCGGCACTTCACCTGTATTTAAGGATGCCACAAAGATATCTGTCAGGGCCCCAGATATTTCCTCTCCCGCCTCCCTCAGCAACCTGGGATAGATCCCATCCGGTCCTGGGGATTTGTCCACCTTAATAACCTCTAGCCTACCCAATACATCTTCCTTACTTATGTCAACGTGATCCAGACTAATCAAACTTCTATCTCTCATCTCAAGATTCATCATGTTCCTCTCCTCAGTGAACACTGATGCAAACTAATCATTCAGAATCTCACTCATTCTCTCAGGTTCCACACACTGCCTTCCTTCATTATCCTTTGGTGGACCAATCCTTTCTCTAGTTACCCACATGCTTCTTACATAAGAATAAAATGCTTTGGGATTCTCCTTAATTCTGCTCACTAAAGCTATTTCATGACCCCTTTTAGTCTGCTTGATTCCTCGTTTAAGACTTGCCCTACTCTTCCAATATTCTTCCAGGACCCGTTCTGTTCTTAGCTGCCTAGACCTTATGTATGCTTCCCTTTTCCTCTTGGCTAGTCGTACAATTTCTCCTGTCATCCACGGTCCACGAATCTTGCCCTTCCAATCCTTTGCCTTCAACGGGACATGCCTATCCTGCACTATTTTTGAAACTCTCCCACATCTCAAACGTGCACTTCCCTCCAAATAGCTGTGTCCAATCCACATTTCCGAGCTCCTACCTAATTTTGATATAATTGGCCTTGGCCCAGTTTAGTATTGTGTTGTGCTTTTCCAACACCACTCTAATCCAAAGGCCAGGAAATAAGCTTGCTGACAATGGGTGGAGGCAGATTTAATCAAGGCATACAAGCAGGAACTGGATGAATGTAAAGAATAAAAGGAAAAGACAGGCATCTCTCGATGAATTGCTCCTTTCGAAAACTAGCACAAACACAATGGGCTAAACAGTCTCTTCTGGGGCTGTAACAATTATGAGTAGCTGAAAATTGTTACAGATTTCACTCAAGATCATCACGTTCAAATTGCACCTCCTTGAATACACAGCAAAATATTAATTCAAAACAGTAACATTTCTGGTGGATTGTACGATTCGATTAGATGATTCCCTACAGTGTGGAAACAAGCCCTTCAGCCTAACCAGTCCACACCGACCCTCCAAAGAGGGACCCACCAAGACCCATTTCCTTCTGACTAATGCATCTAACCAAAGGCAATTTAGCATGACTTGCATATCTTTGGACTGTGGGAAGAAACCGGAGCACCCGGAGGAAACCCACGCAGACACGGGGAGAATGTGCAAACTCCACACAGAGAGTCGCCTGAGGCTGGAATTGAACCTGGAATTGTACATTTGACTTGCATGTTAAATTAAAGCAATCCTGATGGTTTCAAAAAAAGCTAAAGAATTGCTATAAAATAGCCAAATATATGTTGAGATAAGAGGCTGTCAATGCATCCCTAATCCAGAGATACACAGTGGAACATCCTTCACAGCAGAAGTGGGGAACTGGTAAAGCTGCATCATTGTTTTCCTACAGTGTACCCACAGTGATTACAATTAAGTAGTACAATTCCTCTGAAGTACTTTGGGATGCCCACTGCTGGTGAAAGGTCCTTTATAAAACGTTCATTGTTCACAATTCATGCTACCATTATTTAAAATCATGAACTTTAACACTTCTGCTTCTACATGCAGATAGCTAATCCAAACCAATCCATTTCTAAATACTCCCGTTACTCAATATTAGTCATCAGGAGGTGGAGCAGTCGACGTTTTGGGTATAACCCTTCTTGCAGACTGATGCATTCCAAGGTCCAGGAATAAGTGGTAAGGGACATACTTTGTCAGTGTTCTGATCAGATCTTTCCTTGGGCTATCTGTTAAAGTCAGTCATTGCAGATGACATTTGTTGTGACAAATGTGATATTACGCATTTTGGTCAGCGGAATTGAAATGCAACTTTTTATCTAAATGGAGAGAAATTTCTTGCAGAGTGATATGGGTGTCCTTGTGTATGAACTGCAGAAAACTAATATGGAAGGCAAATGGAAGTTTGGCCTTTATTGCTAAAGGAGTAGGGCATGAAAGTAGGGAAATGTGCAAGGCGTTAGGGAGACCACACCGGAGTATTGTGTACAATTTTGGTTTCTTTACTTGAGGAGAGATAAAGTTGTTTTGGAGGCAGTTCAGAGGAAGTTAACTGGTTTGATTCCAGATATAAAGGGTTTGCCTTAAGAAGCAAGGTTTATACTCCCTGGATTTAGAAGGGGAGGAGATCTAATCGAGGTATATAAGATGGTGTCAGGGATTGACAATGTCGACCTGGAGAGGATGCTTTTGATTGGGTTGGGATATCTGGTCGGCATGGACGGGTTGGACTGAAGGGTCTGTTTCCATGCTGTACATCTCTATGACTCTATTATTGCACAACAATAAACAGAATGACAAGGTCAGTAAAGTAATCAATACTTAAATCAAATACTAACTGGATGGTTAAAAAAAAAAGCAAGGGAAAAGACAATGGAACCAGAAAGAATCAAATGAAAATGATATTAGCAATAGGCAATCTTCAATGAAACTGTTAAGTATAACTACCAAGCTGGAGAAATCTTCTCACCTCTTGCACATCTGACAATGCACCACATCTTTCTGGGAATCTTGATAACACATCTTGTCGCAGTGTGGACAAGACATGCTGTGGTCTTGTTGCTGGTAACAGTTAGCACAAAGTGAACAATTGTGGTGCCAATGAGTGCTGGTCCGTGCTCCACAGTCAACACACACCCTGCAATTCTGAGGTAAAAAAGGAGACAGTTCAATCATTACATTTGACAGATGTAACAAAATTAAAGAAACAATTAATGTAAGCCAATTAGAGATACAACCTGACAAGGCGGTTTACAAATAATGAAATAAAATGAGATATTGGAAATTTAAGACATACAGTAAATTTAAGAAATACATCAAGCAGTCAGCATCTGTAAATGAAAATAAATCAAGTCCTTTACTGTACAGATGTTGGATAATTGGTTATTTTAATTCCATTTTTTGCTATTGCTTAAGGAGATTGGTGTAGCCTCAGGAATTATCCAAGTTGATATATTTCCAAAGCATTTGGCTTCAAGATATTTGATGAATGCTCATGTGCATAGACAGCAAACTGTGGTATGCAGCTTGTTGTCCAGTGCCATTAATTCAGAAATAAAATTTGTAGATCAACCATTTTGTGAATTCTGAAGAGTGTTTGCGATTGCTTTGTAGCTACATTTGGGAAGGCAGTAAACTAACTGATGAATATCAAGATAGGCAAGTCAGTGTTCTGAACTGGGCTACACTGAGGTCAGTGCAAGAAATGGTCACGAAAGCGGTTAGAATTGACTTAGGGACCATTATTGGATGAGGGTCCAAACGAAGTCTGGACAATAATGAGAATTAAGACAATGAGAAATGAGAAAACATTGTTCAAATTGTCCATCACAATCAATCTTTTAGTTCACAATTTTGAAAATAGAAGTAATTTTTTTGTCTTATTTCAGTCTGCTTAACAAGTTTGCATTCGTCTACAGAGCAGTGAGATCAATAATGCTAAGTAGCAATAAACAGTATTTGCTAAGTCACAGTGTGCAGTATTTGTAGGTTTGATACACACTAAAACATTTAACGTAGTTTCAGTTTTGATTTTGTTTTGGAGGAAGGAGGCAAAAAAAGGTACAAAACAGTGGTGAAAAGTGACAAGAAAAAAAACATTCCATATATGAAACCCAATGCCAGCATCAAATTAGAATTGAAGTAAACCTTCTGGTTCCATTGTATCCAACCTCAGAATGGCATTGCACCAACCAAACCCACCCTCAAAGCCCACCTTGCCAGAACTTTCTACTTTCCGCTTTAATCATGCTTAGAGAAACCTGACCCAGACTGACATTTAGTGCCAAATCATCACGTTACAAGCAATTCTGTGATGTAGACTTGCATTCAAGTCAATTTGTCAACTAGGTAAAAGTTTTACTTGTACAGCATGCTTCAGATCTACTGTGCTGACAGGAGGCACATTTCAGAGGGCTTTAGGGGGAACTGCAGGCACAAACTCACATTGCTTCTGGGGACAAGGCTCCCTGGTGTGATGCTGCATTGATAGGTGCTCCTGAGTTTACAGCATATGCCAAAAACTATTACTGAAGCACTGTACCTGAAAATTGGAGGAAAAAATAACTGACAGAGACACGAGCAGGAGACATGAAAGGAAGGCCATTGTCAGACTAAATATATACCTACAGTATGCATTTTAAGCACTTCTGAAGAGTTCAATACAAAATCAAAATTATAAAGATTAACTTTATTCATTCAATGATCTAAGCAAATTCTTCAATTTGCATTTCAATGCTGCTGTTCGTCTTTTTAACTTGCAATCTTTTATGCAACTCTTATATGAAGCAAAGACATTTTGAAAGCTGGAAATTTATTAGGTGCTTGTTAGAATGAAATAAAACTAATAATGTATGCATATCAGTACTTTTAATAATTTGCAGAGTATTGGTAGTGTGGCTGTCAATCAGCAATCCCCATGCTGAGCTGCCAAACTTAGCTAGATCATTACTAGATACAACCATCTGTTTGCCCAAAGGATGCAAGAGTATAGTTGGAGAAATACACCTTTAAGAGCATTTTGCAAAACTTGTAACTGCATCATAACACTACAAACAAAAAGTTATTTTTCTTCTGTAAAAGACAGAACCAAGAATGAAAGCAGAGGTATCACAGGATAATAGAAATTGAGAACCTGAGACAAAGCAGGAAGAGCTGGTTTGGGTTATTAAAAGATAACCCAAAGATTGGACTGACAGGTAGCAAAGCTTCCATCACTTTAGGTCAAGAAAATAAACAAACTCGATTAGCAGACTAGATGTGTTTTCTAATATTCTCTGTAACAAAGAGAGAGCCCAGAAGGCTTGATGCCTGCCTGATACCATGGATCGAAACACAATAGAGTAAAGGGGCGAATGTAGTCATCGTGGTCCAAGTAAGTACAAACAATATAGGCATGACAGGAAAAGGTCTGCAGTTATTTTGCGGAGGCTGGCACCAAATTAAGAAGCAAAAACACAAAAGTAACTTAAAGCAATTGCAAATTAGCATAGGGTAAATAAGGTTGGGAAATGTATGTGTGGCCTAAAGATTGGCACAATAGAAGTGGGTCCTGGCTTTTAGGGCACTGTACCTGTACAGAGAAAGAAAGCACTGTACTTTTGGGATGAACTACACCTGAACTGTGCTAGGGTTTGTGTTCTACTGAGTTGCACAAGTAGGGAAGTAAACAGTGCTTTGATTTTTATTGAGGGCAAGAGATCAAGTTTGGCAAGATGCTGTAAATCAATGTGTAGATGCAAGGAAGACAGAAAAGTATAATAGGGACATTAAAAACAGACCAAAACAAGAAGGGACAGAGTATACAATTATGCGAGTAAATCAATTAATAAGGTTAAAGGTTATTAAAGGACAAATCTGAAGGTTCTTATCTCAATATGAACATAGCATTCAGAGGGAAAAAAAATAACACTAGTAGAATTAAGTAAGTCTGATCTGATAGCCATTGGAAAGACAAATTTTGGAATAATGAATATTGAGGACACAACATTGAAGAACAGGATGTTGGAAAAGAGTCATTCTGTTAACTAAAGATATGTACAATATACAGGGATAAACTAAATCAGGAAACTGGGCTGTAGAAACAATTCGGGTGGATTTGAGAAATAATAAAGTCAATAAGTCATTTATGGAAATGGTGTACAGGCACCCTAACAACCACAACATGGGAGACAGAGCATTAAATAAGTTGGGAAAAGTACACCGTTAATCATACAGGATTTTAACCTATAGAGAAGGCTAGTTTTTAAAAAAAAAAAATCACACTGGCAAAGGTAGTCTAGACTTGCTCATGGGAGGTTTCCACAATAATTTTGTGGAACAGTATCTTCAAAGCCAACCAGAAAACAGGCTATACTAAGACTGGCATTGTGCAACAAGACAGGATCAAATTAACAACAACATAATAAAGGCACTTCTAGGTAGCAGCAACCAGAATATGATTGAATTTTATATTCAGCTTGCAAGAGAAAAGAGTGGTGTCCAAGACTAGCGTTTTGAACTTTAAAGGGTGTGAGAGCAGGGTCAGCTAAACCAAATATGCAAATTAGGTCAAGGGATAAATCAATAGAGATGTGGCGGCAGATATTTATGGGAACACTTTGGTACACACTGAATACATACACCCCAACAAGAAAGAAAACTTTCAAGATGAGGAGGTATTTTGCATTGGTTTTTACCAAACAGGATACAAGTAACATACCAAGAAAGTGTTTAAATCAGGAAATGGAAGGGAACTCAAGAAAATTACAATTACCAGGGAAGTACTAATGAGCAAATTGTTTGAACGCAGATGAAAAGGTCACATGATCCTGCTGGACTTCATCCCAGGATCTTAAAGAGAAGTACCTAATGAGATAGTTGAGCAGTTGGTTTTAATTTTCCAAAACACCACAGATTTAGGGCAGGTTCCATTACATTGGAATGTCATGAATGTAACTCCTTTATGTAAGAAAGGAAACAGAAAGGATAGCTTAACATCTATGAGAAAACATTGAAGCTGTTAAACACACTATGGCAGGACACTCAGAAAAGTTCAAGGTAACCAAACAGTGTCAACCTGATTTTGTGAAATGGACGACATGTTTAACTAGGTTATTTGGGTTCTTTGACCAAGCAATGATCAGTGCATAAAAGGGAACCTGTTGATGTGCTACACTGAGATTTCCAAAAGATATTTTATAAGATGCCATAATCAAACATTAGACGGGTACTAAAAACTCAGTGTAGGGATTAAGACATCAATTTGGATAGCTAACAAAAATCAAAGTATGCAAGTTGTGTCATTTTTTAGATTGACAAGATGTATGGCGGTGTGCCATACGGGTCACAACTACTGCCTTAATGGAGTAAAATTTACATTAATGACTTGGTTTAAGAAAGTACGTTACAAAGAGGGCATAACAGAGGTTACAATGGTACACAGAGGTTTAATCAAATGGACACTTGTAAATTAATTAGTCTAATTGACTATTAATTCAGAATGCGAGATAATGCCTGGGGACCTGCACCATGGCAGATGGTGGAATTTGAATTCAATACAGATCTAGAATTAAAAATCTAATGATGATCATTGTCAATTGTTGGAAAAATCCATCAGGTTCACTAATGTCCTTCAGGGAAGGAAACTGCCATCCTTACCCTAATCTGGTCGACATGTGACCCACAGAAATGCGGTTGACTCCCAACTGCCTTCTGGGAAATTAGGGATGGGCAATAACCAGCAACACCCTCATCATCTGAATGAATAAAAGCAATGGCCTGGATAGCTGAAGTAGGATTATTTTCCCTATTTGCCTGTCTGTGAATGTGTAAGAGGAGTTTATAAGGGGTTTAGAGTTCTAGTTAGCAGCATTATATGCCAGTGCTTTACATCTGTTTACCTTTAGCTATTGTCAAATTATTTAAAATAAACAATAATTATTCATTATTAATAATATTAGAAACCTGGTCCGTGTTTTCTATCAACCTTGATCTTCAAGTCAGGTACATTGGGGTGCTGTGCATATCTTCAAAAAAAGTTTCACATTTGGTACAACTCTGGAAACAGCGGAGCTAGATTTATGTTATGCTACCCCAGAGGGTTGTACAGAGATACAGTTGAGATGTTGGAACTGTAATCCTTAGAGAAAGATTTCAAAGAAGTTTTCAAAATAATAAGCAGTCTCAACAGAGCATATAAGACAGGAGCAGTCACAACAATCTTCACCCAAGAGTTTCTAGTGGATGATCCATCTCAGTCTCTACCAGTGGTTCCAAGCTGCCAGTCTTCAGCCAATTTGATTCACTCCACATGATATCAGGAAACAGTTGGAGGTAACGCATACTGCAAAGGCAATTTGCCCTGACAATGTTCCACTAATAGTGCTGAAGACTTGTGCTTGAGCTTTCCACACCCTTAGCCAAGCTGTTCGTACAGTTTCAACACTGACATCTACCTGACAATATAGAAACTGCCCAAGGTATAACCTGTACACAAAAGGAGAAAAAAATCTAATCTGACGAATTACTGCCCCATTGTCAGTAAAGTGACAGAAGATGTCCTCAATAGTGCGATCAAACAGCATCTGCTCACTGACATCAAGTTAGGGTTCTACGAGGGCCACTCAGCTTCCTACCTCAATACAGCCTTGGTTCAAACATGGACAAAAGAGTTGAATTCCAGAGGCAAGAGAGAGTGACAGCCCTTGCCATCATCATAGTACCATACTGATTGAAGCAGGAGAAAGCCATTTGGCTCATTGAGCCTGCTCGGCCAATCGTTTTGGCTGATCTATCCATCGTCTCAGCTCCTCCTAGCTGCGTTATCCCCATAACCGTTAATTCCCTTACCAAGCAAAAACCCACCCAACTGTGTCTTAAATATATTTAATGAAGCTGCTTCTACTGCTTCCTTGGACATAAAATTCCATAGATTCACTACTCTCTGGGAAAAGCATCTCTGGCCTAATTCTACTCCCCCTAACCTTGACGCCATGTCCTATAGTCCTAGTCTTACCCACCAATAGAAACAACTTGCCTGCCTCTATCTGATCTATCCCTTTCATAATTTTATATGCTTCTCTAAGATCCCCTCTTTCTCTTCTAAATTCGAAATGAGTACAGTCCCAGGCAGCTTAACCTCTCCTCATAGGGTAACCCCCTCATCTCTGGAATCAACCTGTTGAACCTCCTCTGCACCACCTCCAAAGCCAGTATATCCTTCCTCAAGCAAGGAGACCAGAACTGCTCACGATAGTCCAGGCACAACCTCACCAACACCTTGTACAATTGTAGCAGAACCTCCCAGCTCTCAAATCCAATCCCGCTAGCAATGAACGCCAATACTCCGTTTGCCTTCCTGATTACCTATTGCGTCTGCAAATCAACTCTGAGTTATTCATGTACGAGCACTCCTAAGTCCCTCTGCACAACAGCATGCTGCAATCTTTCATCATTGAAACAATACTCTATTATTTTTACTTCCAAAGTGGATAGCCTCACATTTACTAACATTGTACTCTATCTGCCAGACCCTTGCCCACTCACTAAACCTTCCTGAGTCCATGCTGCATCTGCATGATGCAAACCTTTCCATCCAGATGTCTCAATATTTCTTCCTTAATGATAGCTTAACATCTGTAGTTGAGGCTAACGGGCCTATGGTTACTTGCCTTTTGCCTACACCCTTTTTTAAACAGCAGCATGACATTCACTGTCTTCCAGACCATTGGAACCTACCTGGAGTCCAGTGAATTTTGGTATATTACCACTAACGTATCTACTACAACTTCTGTCATGTCTTTCAGCACCATGGGATGCATGCCAACAGACTCCTCTACCTTTAAACCCTCAAGTTTGTTTAACACTACCTCTTTAGTGATAACAACTGAATTGATGTCCTCACTTCCCATCATATCCTTAATATTATCCTATGTCATTGGTATTGATGTGTATCATGACTTCTGACTGCTCACCATCCCCCCTTTAAGAATGGTGCAGACTCGATTCAAGACTTCCCTGACCCTGATACCCAGGAGACAATATATCACCTGGGAGTCTCATTCTCGTCTACAGAATCATCTGTCTGTTCCCCTAACCAATGAAGCCCTTATCGCTATCGTTCGTCTCTTCTCTCCACTTCCATTCTGAGTCACAGGGCTAGACACAGTCCCAGAGACCTGGCCGCTGCAGCTTTCCCCCCTTCCCCCAACGAGGCTGCATTTTACCATGTGCGGCATTCAAGGAGCCCTAGGGAAATTGGAATCAATGTATATCAGCGGGCAAACCATTCGCTGGTTGGAGTCACACCTGGCACACAGAAAGATGGTTGTGGTTTTAGGAGGTGAGTCATCTTAACTCCAGAACATCTCTGCAGGAGTTCCTCAGGGTAGTGTCTTAGGCACAATCATCTTCAGCTACTTCATCAATTACCCTCCCTCCATCATAAGGTTGGAAGTGGAGACGTTTGCCAATGACTGCACAATTTTCTGCACTATTCGCAGCTCCTCAGATACTAAAGCAGTCTATGCTCAAAGGCAACAAAATCTGAACAAATGGCAAGTAATATTCGCGCTAATAAATTTCAGTGATTATCTCCAATAAGAGACAATCTAACAACCTTCCATTGACATTCAACAGTATTATCCTCACTGAATCCCCACACCAATATTCTTGGGATGACAACTGACCAGAAGTGAAACTGGTCTTGCTATGCAAATACAGTGGCTACAAGAGCATGTCAAAGGCTAGGAGTCCTGAGGAAAGTGTGCAGAGGACTGCGAAAGTTTGCAAAGGAACATAAATAGTTTAAGTGAGTGGGAAAAGGTCTGGCAGCTGGGAGTACAAATGTTAAATGTGCTATTCCATTTTGGTAGGAATAACATTAAAAAGGAATATTATTTGAATGGTAACAAATTGCAGCATGCTGTTGTGCAGAGGGATCGAGGTGCCCTTATCCATGAATCACAGAAGGTTGGTTTGCAGATGCAGGAAGTAATTAAGAAGGCAATGGAATTTTGACATTCATTGCTAAAAAGATTTGAGTTTAAAAGCAGGGAGGTTATGTTGCAGCTGTACAGGGTGCTGGTGAGGCCACAGCTGAAGTACTGCATGCAGTTTTGGTCTCCCTACTTGAGAAAGGATGTACTGGCACGAGAGGGGGTGCAGAGGAGTTCCACTAGGTTGATTCTGGAATTGAGGGGGTTGATTTATGAGGAAAGATCGAGTAGACTGGGATTATATTCATTGGAATTTAGAAGATCGAGGCAGGAATCTTACTGAAGCACAAAATTATGAAGGGAATAGATAGGATAGAAGGAGAGAGGATGTTTCCACTGTTGGATGAAACTAAAACAAGAGAGCATTGCCTCAAAATTAGGGGGAGCACATTTAGGACTGAATTGAGAAGGAACTTCTTCACCCAGCGGGTTGTGAATCTGTGGAATTCCCTGCCCAGTGAAGTAGCTGAGGCTTCCTCATGGAATGTTTTAAAGCTAAGATAGATAACTTTTAAAAATAAATTAAAGGTTATGGTGAGAGGGTAGATAAGTGGAGCTGAGGTCATGAAAAGATCAGTGATGATCTTATTGAATGGTGTAGCAGGCTCGAAGGGGCGGATGATCTACTCCTGCTCCTGGTTCTTATGTTCCAAGTAACATCGCCTGACTCCCCAAAGTCTGTCTACAAGGCATAAATAAGGAGTGTGATGGAATACTCCCTATTTTCCTGGATTAATGCAGCTCCAATAAACACTCATGAAGCTCAACACCATCCGGGACAAAGCAGCCCGGAATAGCACTACATCCACAAGCATCCACACCCTCCACCACCGATGCTCAGTAGCAACAGTATGTGCTACCTACAAAATGCACTGCAGAAACTCACCAAATATTCTCAGATAGCACCTTCCAAATCCATGACCACTTCCAATTATAAGGACAAGGGCAGCAAATACATGGGAACACTACCATCTGCAAGTTCCCCTCCAAGCCACTCACCATCCTGACTTGGAAATATGTTGCCATTCCTTCACTGTCATTGGGTCAAAATCCTAACTTTCCTCCTTAAGGGCATTGTAGGTCTACCTAAGACATGGCCTGCAGCAGTTCATGAAGACAGCTCATCACCACCTTCTCAAGGGAAACGAGCGACAGACATTAAATACTGGTCCAGCCAGTGATGCCTATGTTCCACTAGTAAATTAAAAAAAAAAGAAATAATAAGCAGAAAAGGCAACAGAATGGCATTAAATCATAATGGTCATTCAATGAGCCAGTGAAAACACATTAAGATGAATGGTCTCCATCTGTATCATAACAATTCTATGAATTGTCTTCAATGCTTTGCTCCTTGTTCACTGCCTCTCCAGAATAACCATGGAACACTTCACAGAAGACACTATCAATTTAAATTATTAGTGCGGACAAAAATATCATTATTCTTGACTTCAATACTGAGAAACAAATACAGATAGTTCCTCCATAACGCAACAATTGCATTCTTGTGCAACTCTGTGTTATAAAACATTCCTGCTTTAGAAACAGCATTTGAAGTGTTGGTGATGTAATCACATTACAGCCAACATACATTTTAAAAGTTTGTGCTTTAGAAGCACAGTGTCCCCAATTCGTCAATTGCGTTAACGAAGCACGTGTTATACCATTCTGACATGTAGTCAATTGAATTTGAGAATTTGACGGTATATAGTGCTCAAGGAAGACTGGCTCTGAATCACCATCTAACTTTCAAACTTGCAAAGCAATCATTCCCAACTGCTTGTGCTGTGGCAAATAATGCTCAAGCAGATTTAGCACTGAGCAATAGGTTAAGTCCATAACAGACCCCAAACAGTTAAGAGCATGTTCAGCCAGCAGGAAATGTATCAAAGTCAAACATGAACCAAAAATAGAAGGGACAAGCTTTAGTGTTGAAAACTTGAGCCCCAAGCCCCAAACAGCAGTCTTCCAGGTCGAACTGTTTTTGTTCCAACAGGTAGAGGACAATTTTCTGGACAAGTGAAAATATATTTCGTTACTTTTGAAAAATAATTACACCGTGAGGTGGTACAGTGGCTCAGTGGTTAGCACTACTGCCGAACAGCGCCAGGGACCCGGGTTAGATTCCAGCCTCAGACGACCGTCTGTATGGAGTTTGCAGATTCTCCCCATGCCTGCATGGAGGGGCGGTGTGGACATGAAGGGCCTGTTTCCACACTGTAGGGATTCGCTGATTTTATACATAATGGTTTTAGCTGGGATATCAGAGGTGGCCGAGGGGAAGAGATTGGTGGCCAAAATATTGATGGCAAACAAATATTGCACCAAATTTCTACACAATTTTCTGCTCGCTCTCCTTTACTAAATTTAGTCGAGTACATTCATGAAGAATCTTAAAATAAAATCTATCCAGTCATTCAATTTTCTATTGATACAGATTTTTAACAGAGTGAAAGATCTCTACAGACATAATGATAAACAGCTGAAACAAATACCAGATGCAAATGCTGCATTGTGAGAAACAGGCCTATTCTACTGCAGAAGTAGGGAAGCCCAGTTAGAGAATGGCCGGCCAATTTCCCAGTTGTAATTAGTGCCTGGCCTTTCCAGCCTTCACTCAGAATAGATTTCTGTATGTGCAAGTTTTCCTGACAGGCATCCTCAAGAGTCCAAATTCACAGAAAAGAGTCTACAGCAGGGGAAGCTCAAAGGAGCACTTGCATTCTCTAGTCCTGAAGTACACAAAATAATTCATAAGTCTCTTTTAACAACTTAACATAGACCACAAAACCATACGCTTTGGAGCAGAATTAGGCCATTCAGCCCACCGAGTCCACTCTGCTATTCATTCATGACTGATATCTTTCTCAAATTCATTGTCCTGCCTTCTCCCTGTAACCTTTAGTCCCCTTATTAATGAAGAACCTATCTTGCTGTCTTAAGTACAATCAAAAACTTGGCCTCCTTCAATAACAATGAGCTCTACAGTTTAACCACCCTCTGGCTGAAGAAATTCCTAATTTCAATACTAAAACTTCAACCCTTCGTTCGGAGGCTGTGCCCTTGTGAGTGTGTCTCTCTCCTACTAGTGGAAACATCTTCTCCTCATCCACTCTATCCAGGCCTCTTAATATTCTAAGTTTGAATTAAATAAGCCCTCATCCTTCAAAACTCCAAGTACAGACCCAGAGTCGTCAACTGCTCCTCATATGAGAAGCCCTTCATCCCTGGAGTCATTCTTGTAAACCTCTGAATGCTGTCCAAAGCCAGCACATCATTCCTTTGATACAGGCCCAAAACCACTCTCAATATTCCAAATTTGGTCTGGCCAGAACCTTATATAGTCTCAGCATGACATCTCTGTTATTGTATTCTAGCCCTCTTGAAATGAATGCCAAGATTGCACTTGCCTTCCTAACCACCACCTGAACTTGAAGAGGATCCTGAACTAGGTCTCCCAAGTCCATTATGCTTCAGATTTCTGAAGCCATTGCCCATTTAGAAAATAGCTTAAGTCTTTTTACAAATTTATTAAAGAAAAAAGGGTAACTAGGGAGAGAATAGGGCCCCTCAAAGATCAGCAAGGCGGCCTTCACGTGGAGCCGCAGAAAATGGGGTAGATACTAAATGAGTATTTTGCTTCAGTATTTACTGTAGAAAAGGACATGGAAGATATAGAATGTAGGGAAATAGATGGTGACATCTTGAAAAATGTCCATATTACAGAGGAGGAAGTGCTGGATGTCTTGAAACGCATAAAGATGGACAGATTCCCAGGACATGATCAGGTGTACCTGAGAACTCAGAGGCTAGGGAAGTGATTGCTGGGCCTCTTACTGAAATATTTGTATCATTGATAGTCACAGGCGAGGTGCTGGAAGACTGGAGGTTGGCTAACATGATGCCACTGCATAAGAAAGGTGGTCAGGGAACGATAGACCAATGAGCCTGACGTCAGTGGTGGGCAAATTGTTGGAGAGAATCCTGGGGGACGGATTTACATGTATTTGGAAAGGCAAGGACAGATTAGAGATAGTCAACATGGCTGTGTGTGTGGGAAGTCATGACTCTCAAACTTGATTGAGTTTTTTGTGGAAGTAACAGAGGATTGATGAGGGCAGAGCGGTAGATGTGATCTATTTGGACTTCAATAAGACGCTCGGCAAGGTTTCCCATGGGAGACTGGTTAGCAAGGTTAGATCTCACGGAATAAAGGGAGAACTAGCCATTTGGATACAGAACTGTCTCAAAGATAGACGACAGAGGGTGGTGGTGGAGGATTGTTTTTCAGACTGGAGGCTTGTGACCATTGGAGTGCCACAAGGATTGGTGCTGGGTCCACTGCTTTTCGTCATTATATATAAATGATTTGGATGTGAGCATAAGAGGTACAGTTAGTAAGTTTGCAGATGACACCAAAATTGAAGGTGTAATGAACAGTAAAAAAGATTACAACGGGATTTTGACCAGATGGGTCAGTGGGCTAAGTGGCAGATGGAGTTTAATTCAGATAAATGCGAGGTGCTGCATTTTGGGAAAGAAAATCTTAGCAGGACTTATACACTTAATGTAAGGTCCTGGGAAGTGTTGCTGAACAAAGAGACCTTGGAGTGCACGTTCATAGCTCCTTGAAAGTCGAGTCGCAGGTAGGTGGTGGTGTTTGGTTTGTTTCTTTTATTGGTCAGAGTTTTGAGTACAGGAGTTGGGAGGTCATGTTGCAGCTGTACAAGACATTGGTTAGGCCACTGGTGGAATATTGCGTGCAATTCTGGTCTCCTTCCTATCAGAAAGATGCTGTGAAACTTGAAAGGGTTCAGAGAAGACGTACAAGGATGTTGCCAGGCTTGGAGGATTTGATCTATAAGGAGGCTGAACAGGCTGGGGTTGTTTTCCCTGGAGCGTCAGAGGCTGAGGGGTGACAATATAGAGTTCATAAAATCATGAGAGGCATGGATAGGATAAATAGACCAGTCTTTTCCCTTGTGTGGGGGAGTCCAGAACTAGAGGGCATAGGTTTAGGGTGAGAGGGAAAAGATATAAAAGAGACCTAAGGGGCAACTTTTTCACACAGAGGGTGGTACATGAGGTGCCAGAGGAAGTGGTGGAGGCTAGTACAATTGCAACATTTAAGAGGCATTTGGATAGGTATATTAATAGGAAAGGTTTGGAGGGATATGGGCCGGGCGCTGGCAGGTGGGACTAGATTGGGTTGGGATATCTGGTCAGCATGGACAGATTGGACCAAAGGGTCTGTACATCTCTACGATTATGACTATATTCTTCCTACTGAAATGTATAACCTCACACTTTCCCACGTTGTATTCCATCTGCCACTTTGTCCACTTGCCTAGCCTGTCCACGTCCTTCTGCAATAACAACTTACCTGTTTCCTCAACAATACCCGCCTCTTGAACTATTATTGTGCCATCCACAAACGTAGCAACAATGCCATCAGTTCCTTCATCCAGATCATTAATGTATAACATGAATAGTTGAAACATGAGGTTTCAAATTGGTCCCCACAGAACTCCAGTCATTCGATGCTATCATGACATTTTATCCCTGCTCTCGGCATTCTGCCTATTAACTGATCCTGTATAGATGATAGTACCTTTCCCCTAAACCATGGGCTTTTATCACATTTAACAGTCTCCTATGGAACTGCTTGTCAAAGGTCTTCGGGAAATCCAAACAAATCACATCCATTGACTCTCCATTGTCTAACTTGCTCATTACCTCCTCAAAGCATTCTAACAGATTTGTCAGGGATGATCTCCCGTTGATGAAGCCATGCGAACTCTACCTGAACTAACCATCCACTTCAAATACTCCGCAATCTCATCCTTAATGATGAACTTACCAACGACCAAGGGCAGGCTAAACGGCCTATAGTTTCCTGTCCTCTGCATCCCTCCCTTCTTTCCTAATTCCTTTTGGTCTGTATTTACTTCCAGGCAGCTTTGACCCGGCTGGGAAAACCATCTCTTCCATCTCAGGTCTCAGTGATTTTGCACTTGGGCTATGATGTGTCACTGGAACTGGTTCTATATCTTTAAATAACGATCTAGCTAGCTTCAGGCTTATGCAGTTATATGCTCAAAATGGACAGTACACAAGTCTGTCACTCCATATTAACTGCCAGGTCTGGATACCATCAGTGGAACAGATAATAAAGACAAAAGGCTTTGACTGTATAGACTAAAACTGCATTAAGGAGGCAGGCATGATGGTGGGGAGAAAAAGGTTATACTATACATCATAATCTAAACATATGCAGATTATACGGTTGCTTCCAGACGAGTCATAAGCATTTATCGGTGGGTCAGTTGCAATATGAACAGTCCAAATGAATAGACAGATGTTAACAGATTGAAGTTATCACTCACTTTACACCTCCAACCATTTGTAGGTATCGACTCCATTGCTGGTTGAAGGCAAAACGTGTGATAGCCTTTGTCACAGATATCACAAACCAACATTTTGCTGTCATCGCCTGGATGCCTGAAAGGATACACAACATATTTCAAGACATTTTCCTTGGGAGGGGGGGGGGGGGGGGGGGGGGGGGAATCACACTAGTCAAATGATGTCAAAACTTGGGAAGAACTTTGTTTTATCAGACCCACACAGGTCATGAGGCCAATTAAACAAATTTTGTAACAAAAACAGAAGTCAGTGCAAAAGCTCAACAGGTCTGGCAGCATCTGTGAAGAGAAATCAGTTAATGGTTTCAGGTCTGGTGACCGTCCCTCAAAACTGTTATACAGCACTATTATTGACAACAGCCCGAACTTCAGCTGATATATTAAAAGCTGAACAAAAATCGAAGAATTTACCAAGATTGTCTTTTCCATTGTCACTGGATATAATTATTTTTTATTCCTTCATGAGATGTGGGAAACACCAGTTAGGCCTGCATTATTACCCATCCTCAATGTCATGGAACCAGTGCAGTTGTGGGTGTAGGAACAGCCATAATGCTCGTAGGAAGGTCATTCTTGAATTGTGATGCAGGGTCAATGAAAGAAAGGCGTTATAGATCCAAATCATCATGATGTGTTGTCCTGATAGCGGTGCTACCAGGAGTCTGCCCTCATCCCTTTAGATGGTAGAAGCACTCGAAATGTTCTTATTAGGAAGCCTTAGTGAGTTACTGCAGTCCATCTTGCAAATGGTACATACTGCTGCCACTGCATGTTGGTGGCGAAAATAGTGAATACTGACAGCAGTGGAGATGATGCCAATTAAGTGAGTCCCTTGGTCCTGGATGGTGTGAAGCTTGTGAACCGTTGTTGAAGCTGCACCCATCACATTGCATTCCATCACAATCCTGCCTATGCCAAACAGATGGCAGATAAGTATTAGGGAGATAGGTGGCAAAACGTTAGTCTGACCTGCTCCTGAAGCAACGGTATTTATATAGCAGGTTCAGTTTCTGGTCAATGGTAACCCTGGGATGTTGATAGTGGGGAGCTCCACATTGATAATGCCATTTAATGTCTGGAAGTGATGGTTTTACTAGGACTCCTTGGAGCCATACTCAATAGCGTGCTGACTTGATTTGTCAAAGGCAGTCACTCTCAACTCAGCTCTTCTGTCCAGCTTGGAGCAAGGGTATAATGAGGTCAAGAGCCATGTGGCTCTGGTAGAACTCCAACTGAGCATCAATGAGCAGGTTAGTCCTTTGCAAGTACCACCTGTTAGTGCTGTCAATGACTCTCTCCATCAGTTGGCTGTTGATCACGAACAAACTGACAGAGCAGCAACTGACCGAGTTGGACTTGTCCTCTTTTCATGGACTGAGGACACCTGGTCAGTTTTCCACTCAAACAAATCCAAAAGACTTGTGGAAATCAGCAATAAAGAGAAATAAAATGCTGAAGAAACATAGCAGGTCTGGCAACATCTGTGTTGAGAGAAAGAGAGTTAACATTTTGAACCTGATATGACTACTTCACAACCAAAAGGAACTGGAAAATGTTTTTTTAATGCTACTGACAGAATGGAAGGAGGAACGAGTGGTAAGGGTGGCCAGAGGAAAAGAAAAACGAGTAAAGGAGTAATGCAGTTATAAAACAAGTGCAAATGATTAAGTGTGAAAAGGAGAAAATGGATTTGAGCTGCTGTGAGCAAAACCAACAAGATGCAGACAAGACTTGGCAGTTCACAATGTGATCGCCTTTATGTTGGCGAGACCAAATGCAGATTGGGCAACTGTTTTGTTGAATACCTCAGCTCTGACCATAAGAATAATCCTGATCTTCCAGTTGCATGTCATTTCAATAACGATCTTGCTCCTATAATAACATTACAGTCCTCAAGGCTTGCTGCAGCATTCCAACAAAGCTCAATGCAAGCTGGAAGAAAAACTCCTTAGTTCTGCTAAGGCACCTTACAACTTCTAGGACTCAACTTTGAGTTTAACAACTTCAGAGCAGGATCTCTGTCCTCTGTTGATTACAAACACTCATCCCAGCTTGAACCATCACTTGGAATAAAACATCTTAAGTATTGACATTTGCAACATTGATATCAATCAACATTGTTGTACCTAAAACAAATGGCTGCTGTGGTTCAAGAAGACAGTTTCTCAAGGTCAACGAGGAATGGACAATAAATGCTAGCCTTGCAACTGAAGCCCACACCCCATGAATTAAAAAACATTTCCAGACCAACACAAAATAAAGCAATCAAGATGATTTATATTAAAAAATACAAGCTAGAAGTCTTCATATCTTCGAAATCTGAGCGGTTTTCTTGAAAGCATTAGATCTGCATTCTTAAATGCAAAAGGCATCTGTCCTAGATTCTGGGGAATTAAGTAGAAAAGGATTGTCAGAGCAGCCATCATTGAATTTCTTGATGGGCTGAATAATCTATTTCAACTCCTAAATTTTATGATCTTATGTGGGTGTTGCAGACTAGACCAGCATTTACTGCCCATCACGATCAGTCCTATCATTTTTGAGAGACTTTGGGATATAGTGCTACTGGGCAATTCCCAATAACAAATTAATCAAAAACTTTACAAGCTGCTACTTGCACCGAACTCTGAAGAAAATGTTCGAACAATAAAAAAAAAATTGTGCTTATGCTTCCACTTTAAGAAATGTTACAAATGACAACCATGGAAACTGAATTCTGTATCCTGTATCCATCTATACTTTTTACAGGTCCATACTTATTGACTGCATCAGTATAAATGACAGATGTGAAGCTCTGTTTCTGCAGATACCAAACTAAAAACATCTATTCCTTTGAACAGCTTTTACGACTACTGCTGCAAATGTTCTTGTAGTACGGAATTTCACTCAATGTAGAAACTTGAACATTGAAGAGTTAATACATGAGAATGAACATTAAAATAAAGCTACATATTGTGTCTTGTACAGAGTTATAAGAAACATTCTTCTAACTAAAAGATTATAAAGCAAGGACCTAAGTAAAAAAAATCTTCAACTTTACACATGTTTGTATTTTAAAATACTTATCTCCAACTAACTTAGAATAAATTGGCTCCTTTGCCCCTTGTTCTATTTCATTGTACACAATTACAGAGTTTATGATGTGGCCCATGTAAACAATTTTTGTTCTTAAACGTGTTCACCCACATTAAAAATAAAGTCTTTAATATGGAGTTTACCTGCAGGTTTGGCAAATTTTGCATTCTGGACACTGCCACCCAGCCCGTTTCAAAGGGGTCACAACTATGTCTAGACATGCTCCATGGTAATGCTGTCCACAGCTAGTGCAGAAAAGCTGGTCTAGAAGTTCACCTGGACTGTCGCAAACAGCACAATTTACCTCTTCCTTGGCTGAAGAACAAATTATTCATAAAAATTACTTGGTTTGACATTAGAGGTCATAATGAGTTGAATCAAGAGGAAATTGAGGTTATTTCTATTTCAGTGGTTACCTGTGTCTCCAAATCATGGACAAGGATGTATACAAGTCCTTATAAGTGAATGATTTGGAGATGTCGGTGTTGCACTGGGGTGTACAAATTTTTAACCTTATATATGAAAGCATTTTAGCAAACCGACCAAACAGAGAACTCAACATTTGGCAACTTTTCATTTCTCAACATATGAAAATAATCAGAAAGTAATAAGAAACTTACCTCTTACCTTCAGCAGTTTTGTTTCACAGATCAGTTGGCAGAAAATGTATCAAGAAACGTTTAGCCCGCTAGTATGGAGGGACTGTCTCATGGGGGTTGAGAAGGTTGAACCTGTACTCAATGGAGTTTGACAGGGTACAGTGGAAAGGTTGTATCAACTTGTGGAAATGTCTCATTTATGACAAGAGATAAGGAGGAATTTATTTTCTCAGAAGGTAGCTAATTTGTGGAATTCTTTACTGCAAAGGGCTGTTGAAGCTGGGTCATAAAGTGTGTTCAAGGCTGAGGTAGATTTTTAATGAGTAAGGGAATCAAGTTTTATGGGGAAAAGGCAGGAAAGTGGAGTTGAGCATGATCAGATTAGTGTTGATCTCATTAAATGGTGAAGCAGACTCAAAAGGCAGAGTGGCCTATTTCTGTTCAAATATCTTCCAGTGTTAGAAGATAGAAGATAGAAGAATACAGCGCAGTACAGGCCCTTCGGCCCTCAATGTTGTGCCGATCCAAGCCCACCTAACCTACACTAGCCCACTATCCTCCATATGCCTATCCAATGCCTGCTTAAATGCCCATAATGAGGGAGAGTCCACCACTGCTACTGGCAGGGCATTCCATGAACTCACGACTCGCTGAGTAAAGAACCTACCCCTAACATCTGTCCTATACCAACTCCCCCTTAATTTAAAGCTATGCCCCCTCATAATAGCTGACTCCATACGTGGAAAAAAATTCTCACTGTCGACCC
>NC_057714.1:107575774-107624906 GCF_004010195.1 Chiloscyllium plagiosum | reverse complement strand
GACACCAAGGTCCCTCTGCTCATCCACACTACCAAGTATCCGGCCGTTAGCCCAGTACCCCATCTTTTTGTTACTCTTACCAAAGTGAATCATCTCACACTTAGCTACATTGAACTCCATTTGCCACCTTTCTGCTCAGTTCTGCAGCTTATCTATATCCCGCTGTAACCTGCCACATCCTTCCTCACTGTCTACAACTCCTCCGACTTTCGTATCATCCGCAAACTTACTCACCCAACCTTCTAACCCCTCCTCCATATAGAGCTGCATAGAAAAGAGGAGTCCTGAATTTAGTATCTGACCTGTGTTTAATTAGTTGATATGGTGTGCATTGAAATATTACAATGAAGTCAATATTTTCAAGATTGTACACTCTGGAACAAGAAAACATATCTAGATTTCCATTCCTCTCTCCAAGTGTTTTGAAAGAAGTAGACTAGATGTTGAAGTTGAGTAAAGATATGATAGGACTTTGCTCAGATTGCCCACTGTGCAATAAAATCCTACAATCATCACTTTATTGCACACAAAGCATGGCTACTACCGTATTCATACAGAAAATAAATTTTAACAAGAAATATATTGTCCAGCTAAGATGCCTATGGCTTCCAGGAAAACTGAAAAGAAGAAAGGCACCATGGTGGAGTAAAAATAAAAGTCCAGATTTGACCATTACATTAAGCTTCTGCAAATGTTGCACATTAGATTGAAATTGGTAACAAAAGCAGAGTTTGGAAATCAGTAAGTTAAATGTTGAGGGTTGAAATCTGACACCCCAAAACCACCTGACTTCAAAAGAAAGTAACGATCCAGTTTCTCAGTCCACTGGCTCGGTGCTTACAACATTATTCATCAAAAGCAATTTGAGTGCTCTTTTTAAATATACCTTGTTGAAATCTGCAGTCAACTTTCATTACATATTTAACACAAGATTTCAATCCAACCCCATTCCTAACAGTTGTACCTGTTGAATGCTATATTTCTAAGGTTCTGGACCATAAACCAGGATATGAAACTCAAAGCTGGAGCAGAATTTAGAATGTGCTTACACTCACATCTTTCTGGAGCCTGGTCAATGTGTTCTGGACAGAGGAGAATCAGTGTCTTGATATCTTGAAATGTACCAGCTCCAGCTGCACATGGATAATGGTACCGCTGATTGCACTTCATTTCCGAGCATTTGATGGTGGCTCCAAGGCGTTTACAGTATGCACAGTGCTGAAATAAAATATCATAAGCATTTTCAAATCAAATAGACCATTTAAATGTAGAATTTGTACTGTGCAGTAATTACATGGCATTTACATTCAGCTTATGAATGGTAAGTGTCCCCTGTACCCACACCATTTTAGTTTAAGAAAGCCATTTTCTGAATAATGGCAGCAGCAGAATCACCAATGAAATAAACATCTATAGAGACAATCCAATTTGATATGATAGCAAAACTGATCATTTTTAAAGACTAACAATCCACATTCAGTACAAATGCTCAATACATTAACAAGCAGAGAGACCTAGGGGTCCAAGTGCAAAGTTCCTTGAAAGTGACGTCACAAGTAGACAGAATGGTGAATGTTGCTTTGGCATGCTTGCCTTTACCACTCATAGCATTTAGTATAGGAGTTGGGACATCATGTTACAGCTGTACAGAACTTTAGAAAAGCCACATTTAGAGTACTGTATAAAATTCTGGTTGCCCTGCTATAGGAAGGATGTTATTAATCCTTCCAAAATAATGGATTCTAAATAATTAGTCACAATTTCTCAATATAAACAAAATGGGAACTTTAGTGCAATCAATCCCTTCCTCACAAAAATGGGATTAACTCTCCCTAACATCCATTATTTACATTCAAATCTATAGCTTCTTGTTATACTTTTGCAATATCATTTCAATGGATATTCTGCATACACTTGTTAACTGCGCTGATTGTGGAATACAATCATCACTGAGAGGGACAGAAAAATAAGATAAATTATAAGGCTCAAAACGTCCTGAGTAGGCTATCAAAGACAGGTGGTAAAGATGAAGGACTTTAGAGAAGTAATTCTGTAGAACAGGGGCATTACAGTTGCAAGAGTAACCTCGAGAGTGAGGAGGTAAAAGATACTAAGTGTCAAAGCAACATAAGATGCTTGTAAAAGCAGACTTGAAGGGCCAGACCATTGAGGAAGGGCCAGACCATTTAGACATTTGGTGATGAGCGTTTTTGATTTGATTCCTTGAATCAGCTATCAACCACCTGGTAAGCAGGTGGCACAACACTTAGCTACCTGCCTCACTGCACTTTTTTCTGTGGGAAAGAAAATCAAGTTCATTGTGGTGACGTGTTTCCCCCATCAATACATAATGTTGAGAAATACACAGGGTCCTATTCTTTGCAGACAGAAAGAACATATACATACAATACAACTTTTTCAACTCAGCAAAACAGGTGGCAATGATTCCGTGGTTCGTACCCCAGGACATGCACTGACCAATTGGGGTCAACCAGCTTGGTCTAAATTTAAACAAAGCTTGGCAATTAACTGTTAATCATCATCTAATTGGTTAATTCGCCATGGCAACACCTCTGCCAATCTGAGTTCACCAGCCAACCAATTAACACCCTTTTCCGCTACAGGATAAAATGGTGTTCCCCTTAGTGGAATTCCTGGACAATATATTTCTTGTTAAATTTTATTTTCTGTATGAATACGGTAGTAGCCATGCTTTGTGTGCAATAAAGTGATGATTGTAGGATTTTATTGCAGTGGGCAATCTGAGCAAAGTCCTATCATATCTTTACTCAACTTCAACATCTAGTCTACTTCTTTCAAAACACTTGGAGGGGGGAATGGAAATCCCCTTAACATCTCTCAGGATTTGAATATTGCTGGAAAAAAAGGCATTTTGTTGAAGCTTTTGTCTTGCACTTATCAGGAATGGGGAAAGTGTGTCCAGCAGGCTAAGATAAAAGGTAGGGAGGAGGGGTGTCGGAAATGCGATAGGTGGAAAGAGGTCAAGGTGAGGGTGATAGGTCAGACTGGGGTGGGGGCGGAGAGGTCAGGAAGAAGATTGCAGGTTAGGAAGCTGGTGCTGAGTTTGATGGATTTGACTGAGACAAGGTGGGGGAAGGGGAAATGATCATCTGAGTGATGGTTACGTGAGACAGATGTGCCCACGATGTAAGATTTACCTTGATCTCTCTCCTTAACCTACCACTCAATCAACCCCGCATCCCCTGTGGTGACAGAATCTCTGAACTTACACACTGGCATGCCAACAATTTTGTTTTCAGAATCATGTTCTTGGGAAAGGAGATTAGAATCCCCCTCAAATTCAGAGGTTTGAGTCCTCAGAACCGTAAGTTAACAGAATGGGAGATTAGAGACCCCCTGGAATTCGAAGTAGAGCCCAAAGTGAGGTTTGAGGCTCCGGAGCATAATATGTAAAATAAAGGATACCTACTGTGTCTGGCTCAATCACCCTGCCTTAGACCGGTTGTTAAGAGGGGAAATCCCCCACATGAAGGTCAGGACTGACTGTAATATAAAAATTTTGTTTAAAGGAAGAACTGGCCCTTTTTTGTTAAAAAAGGGAGATCCCTTGACATGGCTTCGCAAGCATTGCAAAGCCATGTTAAGGGTTCCTTCAAAGCTTGTACTTGCTTAATAAATTTTGGTCATTCACAGAAGTTTGTTTCTCTCTTCTCAGATGCTGCCAGACCGGCTAAGTTCCTCCAGCACTTTTTTTTATTTCAGACCTCCAGCATCTGCAGTAAATTCCTTTTATACCTTGTTAACACATTGCAGTTTGTGGAACCTTGATCAGTTAGCTCAGCTAATTGGACACTGGTGTCAACAGCATATGTTGGGCAAGAGGTCTGATAGTACCTTACAGGCAGCACGGTGGCTCAGTGGTTAGCATTGCTGCCTCAGTGCCAGGGACCCAGGTTCGATTCCAACCTCGGGTGACTGACTGTGTGGAATTTGCACATTCTCCCCATGTCTGCTCCGGTTTGCTCCCACAGTCCAAAGATGTTCAGGTCAGGTGAATTAGCCATGCTAAATTGCTGATAGTTAGGTGCATTAGTCAGAGGGAAATGGGTCGGGACGGGTTACTCTTCAGAGGTCAAAGTGGTCTTGTTGGGCCGAAGGGCCTGTTTTCACACTGTGGAGTAACTAATCTAGTAAGATAACATGTTTTTACTGGTGATTTTATGAATCTAGATTTTCACGCTTAACAATCTGTTAAGAGTGTAGGTTTTTGTTTAGATTGTTGTAATCTGATGACTTGCTGAGCAATGCACTGCCTCACCATGGTCTCCTGAAACACCCATTCACAATCAAAAGTAAACTGAGTTTCAATGTCGTAAGACAGTTTACCAACAGAATAACTGAAAATGTAACAAACAACAATGTCATTATGTTATGTTCTTGAGGAATAGAAGTAGATAGAAATCAAAATGGGACATCTAGTAAAATTTTCAGGCACTCTTACTGAATGGACCTGACAAATAATGAGGGGTATTACCAGATGCAATATACCTTAATAGGTATAAACTACTTCTAAATGGCTTGCACTTGTATTTTTCTGAAAACAAATCTATTTAAGAAGAAACATGCATCGTCATTTTGTACAGAATGTGTCAGCAAAGCAGCAATTCATTTTTCTCACCCTGCCTGTTCCAATACTTTCCAATATCACCTTGTTTGCATCAACAGACAATTTTGCATCAACGGACAATTAATTTTCACTTTGGTTTCATCATACACTAATGGGCCGAAGTGGATTTCTTTTCTTCCTTTCCACCTCTTTTCTGCTTTCCTTGTGCAACAATGCGTTGCAGTTCACTGCGATCTATCAAATATGGAAATATTTTGCATTTTAAGCCATTTTGAATAACACGTAAATGTGACTGAAAATTGGTTTTTGACAGTGGTATCCTGGAGGGAGTTATTTTACCTTTACAATTGTGGATTAGAAAAAGGGAAACAGTCAGATGTACAGCATGGAAACAGACCCTTCAGTCCAACCCGTCCATGCTGACCAGATATCCCAACCCAATCTAGTCCCACCTGCCAGCACCTGACCTATATCCCTTCAACCTCAACCACCCCCAACATTCATATACCCATCCAAATGCCTCTTAAATGCTGCAATTGTACCAGCCTCCAATACCTCCCCTGGCAGTTCACTCCATACACGTAACACCCTCTTGTGTGAAAAAGTTGCCCCAGATCTCTTCTATATCTTTCCCCTCTCAGCCTAAACCTATGCCCTCTAGTTCTGGACTCCCTGACACCAGGGAAAAGACTTTGTCTATTTACCCTATCATGGCCTCACTCTTGCCTGGACTTCCCTTGGCTCCTGAGGCCAGTTTGATGGGTCACAGATGATCATGAGTCTGTGCACTGACAGCGGATCCCAGCAGAAAATGGCGATGTCATCGGTGTACAGGGAGAGTCTGAACTGCAGGCCTCCGCTGCCCCTCTCCGGCTCATATCCTTCCACAAACAAGGCAGCAGAGAGTGGGCAGCCTGCCTGACTCCAGATCATGACCAAGAAGCTTTCGGATTCCCACCCACTGATTGAGACTGCACTGACAATGTTGGTGTAAAGCGGTTGGATCTAGTTGCAGGTTGGGAGAAAGTGAGGACTGCAGATGCTGGCGATCAGAGTTGAGACTGTGGTGTTGGAAAAGCACAGCAGGTCAGGCAGCATCCGAGGAGCAGGAGAATTGACATTTCGAGCATAAACTCTTCATCAGGAATGAGGCTGAAACGTTGAACACACTCTCAACTCCAATTGCAGATTCATAATGAAGTATTCATTAATTAAAATTAGTTGACGACTAGGCTGTCCCTGCAGGAGTTTGCACAGAGTTTCACAGCAAACCTTGAGACTAATTTTTCTGTAAAACTGAAGTCGAAAACGTTGCAAATCACACAGTACCTTGCAACATGCACACATGGGTAGACGTAAACCACATGAATTGCAGCAATTCATAAAGGTGTTCATCAAAAGCAATTAGAGATGGGCAATAAACAGTGGTCCAAACTCCCTCACAAAAATAAAAAATGTTAAGTATGAACATCTTGGTGACATTGTTCAAGGTGTTTCTGATCCTCCAAATACTGCATGAAAATGACATTGATTCATCATTCAAAAAACACTTACGGTCAAGTGAAGTTCTTGCCTAAGTGAAGTTCCTGTGCCTACTCCATAAATGACTTAAATTTGTCCAAAGAAATGAGAACACTGGTCCATTTCAGTGTATACTATTGTAACATGGTATATCTTTACTGCTGACAAATTACCTTTCAGGCACTAAAAGATTTCAATGGGCATTCGTCTCTTTGGAAAGGCCTGCATTTATTACTCATTCCTTCCAGTTGCTGCATTCCATCTGATGTATGCACAGGCATTGTCGATAGAAATGCATTCCACGATTTTGATCCACTGATGGAACTACAATTTAGTTGATGGTTTGGAAGGGAACTTGGAGGTAAGCGTGTTATACACAGCTTCTGTCCTCTCTTCTGTATGGTAGAATCCTGGATTTGGATGGTGCTGTTGAAGGGGCTTTCATGAGTTTCTACAGTGAGTGTTATGGATGGCATATTCAGCTTACACTATGCATTGGAGGAGGGGGGAGTGAACTTTCTGGCGGATCAGTGTGGTGCCAATCAAGCAGGTTCCTTAATTCTAGTTGATGTCAAGCTTGTTGAAATAGTACTCAACCAAGCAAGTAGTGAGTGTTCAATCACACACCTGACTTGTACAATGTATACGGCATACAGGCTTTGGAGAGTTGGGAAGTTACCCAGCTTCTCAACTCTTCCTTTGGCAATAGTATATATGGCTCACCCATTAAAGGTTCCAGCCAGTGTCAATCCCCAGGAAGTTGATAAGGATTACGTAATATTCGTGTGATTGAAAGTCAAGTGCAAAATGGTCATTATTCATATTAGATTCTCTACAGTGTGGAAACAGCCCTTCAGCCCAACAAGCCCACACCGACCCTCCGAAGAACAACCTGCACAGACCCTTCCCCTGCCGAATGCACCTAACACTACGGGCAAGTTAGCATGGCCAATTCACCTAACCTGCACATCTTTGGATTGTGGGAGGAAACCCGCGCAGACACGGAGAATGTGCAAACTCCACACAGACAGTTGCCCAAGGTGGGAATTGAACCCGGGTCCCTGGTGCTGTGAGGCAGCAGTGCTAACACTGAGCCACCATGCCACCCTGTGCAAATATGACTTCCTACTTATCAGTCCAACCTGAATATCGGTCAGGTCTTGTTGCATATGAGCATGGACTGCTTCAGCAGGATGCAGATCATGCTGAACATGGTGCGATTATCAGCAAAAATCCCCAGTTTTAACTTAAGAAGGGAACCAGCTGATGAAGCTGAACATGGCATGTCATTCCCTCAGCTTTAAAAAGAATCAGATATCTGCTTGCTAGGGCAAATCAAAGGAGGTTAGATGAGGACATCAAACAATTGGAGGTGAAACTAAACAAAATATAATTGGAAAATGGTTGCTGCTGCAGACAACGATGCAAGTGGTCATCAGTTGAGACAGCTATACCGCAAAAAGCAATGGATGGATCTTAAGGAGCATGTGTAGGCCAGAGACGAGATTTCTACCATACACAGTTCTTTGTCGTTTTGTGATTAGCACGAGTGGGCCATTTGACCCCTCAAGTCTGCTGCATCATTCAATATGAACATGGCTAATCTGAATACTCCTCATTCTTATCAATCTCCCTTCCAACAAAAAAAATTCATGAAGTTTTATTTTATTCTCTGAATTTACTATTTTCTGTGAATTCCTAGTTGTTTCTTCTGACAGCTTTCAATACTTGCTAATATATTTTCACAAGCTCTGATCTCCCACCAGTTCCTGACCTGAATGGTCATTTTATCATGCTCATTCCAGACAAAGAGTGCTAAAAACAAAGGGCTGGGGGCAGGGGGGAGAAGATTGAGGTTCAGGAATTCATACACTACACAAAAGCCAAATCAGAAAATGTGACATTTGTTAATGCACTCCGATGCTAAGACTGTTACATTTCTGAGCATCCTCTGTACTGCATTGTACAACTTTAAAGTATCACAGGATATTTATTTGAAGACTGTATTTGTGGAAATGTCAGATGTAACCATCCTTCTGTACATACAATAACATCTCCTATGGCTGAATGCTCACTTATTTTAGATTATGCCTCTACAAAATTCTTTGGAATATTTTCAGTGTTAAAGATTGTACGTAAGGTATTGGTTATTGTGCAAAGACAACACTTTGTTTTCTCATTGGTTGAGTCACTATGTATGTGGCAAATCATCTGTGGACAGAGAATTGGCCTTTCTCAGTGAAATGAAATTAAAGAAAATATGCAATCTACACTGGTACAGTGTTAAGCTTTCAAAACAACTATACTTCAAAGTTTGTGTGAAGATTTGTAGCTCGGGTGCTCATTGTTGTGGTTCTGTTCGCCAAGCTGGGAATTTGTGTTGCAGACGTTTCGTCCCCTGTCTAGGTGAGAGGCTCCCAAGCACTGAGGATGTCACCTAGACAGGGGATGAAACGTCTGCAACACAAATTCCCAGCTCGGCGAACAGAACCACAACAACAACTATACTCTTAATATGTCAAAGAATTTAGCACGTTAAACATCAAGACTCACCTCAGAACATTGTTCTGCAGTTTAAGAGGTTTCCAAGTTAAAAATGTAGACAAAGATGATAAGAGCTGGCAATAATAGGTGCAATCGCACACGTACAGATGGATCATACTAACACATCTGCATGAAGGACATAACACTTACTTGAAAGTTGGAGAAGCATTTTCTTTTTTTAAAAAAAAGACTTCCCTTAAAATGCTATTGATTAAATCAATGCATATACACACTTAGTGGCAGAGCAGAGCTGTGTCAACTGACAACTAGCACAGTCATTCACAAATGGATTTATTTTTAAACAAATGGATTTTTAAATACATTTGAGTCCCTGTAGTACACCTTTGCTGTGAGACATGCAGGTTTTAAACAAGAGCAATTTATTCTGTTTCTTCTTTCGAGGGAGTCATTAAAGAAATGTTTGCTATCATAGTGCAGCACAATGATATTACATGTATATTAATGAATCTGGCAATTTGGATATAGGGAACATATATTATTTATCTGTAAAGTTACTCTAATAACCCAAAGGAAATTCTGTCCACAATGTCACTAGAAAGTTGCTCCATCAAATACACTTAAACTCCTGCAGCCCACAAGTAATATTTTATTCCCAACACCAGACATTATATTCTTACACTGATGACATTTTAATGATCATATTAGCTTTTCTTCACCCCACCCATTTCACACACATATAGCCTAAGGAAGCCCTAAATGAAGCTTTTTGTACCATCTGTTAATGGTACAAAAATTTTACATGCAGCAGGGATTACAGACCTCTAAACCCAACCAATTTTACCTTCAATAGTTGTGTAGTGTTATCTTTTCTTTAGCTAAGAAAATACTTTAAAACTCACAGCATGAACAAGAATTGTACTAAATAGTTACAAGCCTCAAAAAAACAATCAAAGATGAAAACTGCACATAGTAGTTAAGTCTGCATGAAAAGGAATTGGTGTGGGCTATTCTTCTACTTCACACAAAAGGTGCAAATGCAATATCGTCAATACTCTTGGTTATCTCAATTAGATTTGTGAAGCATGACCTTCCCTTAACAAATCCATTCTGTCTGATTAATCCATGTCTCTTCAAGTTCAGATATATTCTATCCCTCAGAATGATATCTAATAACTTCTCCACTACTGAGCTTGGATTGACTACCCTGTAATTTTCTGGTCTCAGCCTTCTTCCTTTTGTTTCAATAATGAAAATAAGTCTACTGTCCTCCAGCACTCTGGCTTTTTACCTGTCACAAGAGAGGTTTTGAAAATTACTGCTAGAAACCCTACTCTATCACCTGCTTTTCTTCATTCAAGAATACATCTCACCCAGATCTGTGGATTAATGTTCATTTAAGGCTAAAAACCTGCTAGAACCAGCTCTCTTTCTGTTAATTTCTTCTAACACTTCACAGTTCTCTACACCAATACCTATACCCATGTTGTATTTTTCCATTGTGAAAACCAACGCAGGACATTGACAGAGGACTGTGCCCACATCTTTAAGGTCCACACACACTTGTGTGGTCCCTAACAGACCCTATTCTTCCACCTCTTTTTTCTCAGATTAGGTTAGATTAGATTCCCTACAGTGTAGAAACAGGGCCTTCGGCCCAACAAGTCCACACCGACCCACCGAAGAATAATCCACCCAGACCCATTTCCCTCCTGACCAATGCACCTAACACAATGGGCAATTTAGCACAGCCAATTCACCTGCACATCTTTGGACTGCGGGAGGAAACCCGTGCAGACACGGGGAGAATGTGCAAACTCCACACAGACAGTCGTCCGAGGCTGGAATTGAACCCGGGTCCCTGGTGTTGCGAGGCAGCAGTGCTAACCACTGAGCCACCGTGCTTCTTTAGACATTTTTTAAAAATCCCTCGGGTTTGCCTTTATCCTACCTGCCAATGCTTCCTCATGCATTCTCTATACTTTCCTATTTGTTTTTTTTTTTTTTTTAAGTTTTGCTCCTGCACTTTTATAGTCCTATTGGAACCCTGTTGTATTTGAGCTCTCAGTATTTGCCACGAGCTTATCTTTCTTTCTTAATTCTAACCTTCATGTCCTTTGACTAGATTTCTCTGGGCTTGGGACCACCCTTTCACTGTACAAGACATGCCCTGCATTTTTGCCATTTCCTCCCTGAACGCCTCCCACTGCTCTGAAATTTCTATCTGTCAAAGTGCTGCTCCTGGTCCATTTAGGCCAAATCACATCTTAATTATTAAAATTAGCCTTCCCCAGTTTAGAATTTTCTGGACTTCTTTATCTCTTTCTTTGAGGGCCCTCTTGTAGCACAGTGGTAGTGTTCCTACCCTTGGATTGGGAGGCCCCGTTAAAGTCCTACCTGCTCCAGAGGTGTGTAATAACATCTTTAAATAGGTTTTTTAGAAAAATAAGTATTTTCTCCCTTTAGGACCTAGGATATAGGTCCAACTCGGTTTGCCTCCCTTTGCTTTTTACTTCTATCCATGTGGCCTCATTTGATGATCCTTCCAATCCTATTACTGATTCCTTGATTATATTTCTTCAACCTTGATAAACTCACTTTTTTTCTTATCAAGACAGTGTTTCCTCTGTTTTGCAGATTCACTCACTAATTCCATACAAGCTTCTTTTTCTTCTGAATTACTCATCAGGGTCCCAATTCCCCACCAATCACATTTAAATCCACCCTAGCAGCATTAGTGAACAGCCCATGATGTTGGTGCTGTTCCTGTTCAAAGGTCTAAAATTTCCTAAAATGATAGATGCCAAGAATTGTATATATACCTCTAGTTAAGTGAAATGTCCAATTGGGATACATTACCATAATAAGTTAGGTTGCTGATCTGTTAATACACAGACAGGAGTTCATGATTGAGAAACAAGTCCAAATCCTATCTTAGTGGTTAACAACATGAAATGATAATCTATTAGCGAAGGAAAATTGCTATCTTCACCTGGCCTTGTCTATACATGGCTCTTCAACAGTTAGGTTGACCATTAACTGTCTTCTGAAATGGCCCAATAAGTGCTCACTTATATCGAAGACTGTTCACCATGATATTCTTAGGGACAATTAAAGATAGACAATAAATACTGGCCTTGAAAGCAATACTCACATCTTGTGGATGAATTAATTGACCACAGATTTTTAGAGGTTATGAAAGTGTCCATCGGTTCCCTGGAACACTTCCGAGCAGGGTCATACCTCATCAAGTTGTGAAGATTAACTAAACCCAAAAGGTATTTTTAAATAAATCCCATTATCCTTTATGTTCTCAGGCCTCAAGAAAAATACCCTGGGGGTCTTCTGAGTTGAGCAGTTTAAGCATTTGTCTCGCATAATGTGGTGCTGAACTAAGTATTTGTTATAATTACTTTTTATTACAACTTAAGTGTCAAAAGTAGATCAATTATCTCAGATCTACCTCACCTCCTCTCAATTATCTTGGTCTGCAATGCAATACCATAGTAGAAAGCCGAGACACCTCGAGGCCCTAGTTTCATGGGAGAAAGTAAGGATGGCAGATGCTGGAGATCAGAGTCGGAGTGTCTTGCTGGAAAAGCACAGCAGGTCATGCAGCATCATAGGAGCAGGAGAATCGATGTTTTGGGCATAAGCCCTTCATCAGGAATGAGGCTGAGACACAAATGGGAAGGGGTTGGTGGGAAGGTAGCTGAGAAAGCGATAGTTGGATGAAGGTGAGGGAGAAGGTGATAGGTCATCTACTACAAGCTCACCGACTTCCACAACTACCTAGACTACATCTCCTCCTACCCTACCTCCAGTTTAAAAAAAAAGCCTCCCCTTATTCCCAATTCCTCTGCCTCCACCTCATCTGTTCCCAGGATGACCAATTCCACCTCAGAAAGACCCAGATGGCCTCCTTCTTCCAAGATCGCAACTTCCCTTCCCACGTGGTTGATGATGCCTCCAGCGCATCTCCTCCACTTCCTGCATTATGGTCCTTAAACCCCACCCTCCCAACTCAACAAGGACAGAACCTCCCCCAGTCCTCACCTTCCACCCCAACAACCTCCGCACACATGGCGTCAACCTCCACCACTTTTGTCACCTCCAAACTGACCCCACCACCAAAGACAGATTTCCCTCTCCACCCCTATTAGCATTCTGGAGAGACCATTCCCACATGAGACTGCTTGAACCAACACCTCAAAACAGGGGAAAAGCTGATGAGCGAGGCAGCAGACAAGTGGGCATGAAGGGAGGAGTGCAACAGTTCTATCAGATCAACAATATACAGAATCAGATTTTGTCAGCTGACAATAACACACAATAAATGTTAGCAAATAATTGTGTACAGGAATGGAAAAGTGGAATGGGAGTAAACCTGGACTGCAAGGAAAATTTCTCACTGATACTTGGGATAGATTTGCTAACAGTTAACTGTATGAGCAGGTCTGAATGTAATAGTTATAAATATGGCAGCAAAAAGCTATTTTAGCATGAGGTGTGTGAAAGGCTTACTGCACAAAATGATTCATAAAATTCATAACATTTTATTACATTGGCCTACATAGTACAAGTGTAAATTATCAGCTGCAATGTTAAGGAATGTCCATGCTAAGAATTTGCTGCAAGTGGTTGAAGGATATAGTTCATATTGGTTAGCTTTTGGTCGAAGTCCTGAAGTGCCATCAATAAGAAGTGATTGTCCACCTGCTTGAGAAGGGAAAGCAATTAGCTCAACTTTTTCTATTTGCATTTGAATGTACTGCAAGCAGGCAGAAAGCTTTTCATCATAGTCAAAGTCTTTCAATGTAAGGCCATTGAAAATCAATTTCAGTGAAAGATATTATTATAAAAGAGGGATTTGTAGAATGGATAAGCATGGGAAAGGTTGTTTAGAGAGATGGGAGAATAATTTTACAGCATGCTAACCAGACTGTTTGGATACATTGTTCAGGCTTGCTTGATATAGATTACAAGTTTATAGATTTCAAAGGAGGTATAGAAGTAACTAGGAACCAGGCATTTCTCATGACCATGTCTTGCAGAGCTACAGCATTAGGCTGTCAGAATTGACTTGAAATTAGAGAGAAAAGCAGAGTAATGTTTCAAGTCCTAAAATAGTCACATTGGACTGGAAGCATTAACCACTTCTCTTTCCACAGATACTGCTATACCTGCTGAGATTCTCCAGCATTCTGTTTTCCTTTCAGATTTTCATCATCTAGATATGACCTCTGCAACCAGGACTGCCATTCCAGCATTGGTCTCTTCAGTCACAAGTGACGTTGCTTCAGGGAAACAGAAAGCCAGAACAAAGAGAGTGCAACCCATGGTCAGCCATGACCGAAAGGAGACTCGCTCACAGATTTCAAAGACTAACCAGCTGGAGCATCTATCGGAATTGTTCGATCAACTTCGGGAGGCAGGCTTGGTAACAATCCAGGCTAAGAGCAAGCTTGCAAAAGCCTAAGTCACATTGCTGGGCCATGTCATTGGACATGGGCAGATGGCTTCATGAGTTGTGAAAACAAAGGTTACTGGAGGGTTTCCTATACCACTGACGAAGAGGGAAGTACTACAACCTTTTGGACTAAGTGGTTTTTATTGGAAGTTTGTACCGAATTTTAACAGTGTAGTTGCTCATTCACTGACGTATTGAAGTGCAGAAAATTTCAGTGGACTAATGAATGTCAGAAGGCATTTGAAAACAATGTTAATCACTGTCCTAGTGTTAGCCATGCAAAGCCATTCAAGGTGGCTATCAATGCAAGCAATTTGAGTGCTGGTGCTGTATTTTTGCAAGAAGGAGAGAAGATAGAAAGACCGATTGGGTACTTTTCCAGAAAATTGAATAACCATCAACAGAAATATTCTAAGATTGGGAAGGAGACCTTGAGTTTGGTGTTGGCGCTGCAACATTTATATTGCCAGTAAAGTGTCTGAGACAATTGTACATACTGATCATTACAAATTATAAAGTTTTTGGAGAAATTTAAGGACAAAAATTCCAGACTATTTAGATGGAGCTTATGACTGCAACCATTCAATTTGAAAATTATACTTGTGGCAGAACAAGAGAGTGTAATTGCTGATGCATTGTCACAACTTTGATGAAGGAAGACGGAGGCCTTAAGTGGTGGAAAAATTGGGCTGAAGGGGACTGCAGTTACGAATGTCTGCATGCTTTGTCAATGCAATGTATATGCATTGTAATGTATTAATAATGTAAGACGAAAGGTTTTAAAAATTAAGCCATCTTTGTATATTGATACTTCTTTTATTCAAAGGTATAGTGATACTATTGCTTTCAGAGATGTATTTTGTCCTGCTTATTTTGTGAAGAAAGTTTGAGACAGAAACAAAGTAGTCCGCTCCAAAGCCAATAAAATAAACAGCTTGTATGGCCACAGGGGTTTTTTTTTAAAAAAAGTTGGAACAATAGAAACAGCCTGAATGGGTGGGGTCAATCTCCCTCAGAATCAGGTTTTTTTTAGTTTTCGCCTTCAGTAGTAGTTGCTGGGGTTTTGAAGCGAGATGTGAGGTTCTTATTCTTCTGTTAAAAGCTGAAAGCTGGGGTTCTCTTCCTGCTGCTAGAATTGCATGTGAGACAATCTATTTTGTTGAATTTGGCTTTGTAATATGTATTTATGGGATGTTACTACATTGGAACAGTTAATTAGTACTGGGTTACACATATTTTGTGAGGCATTTCAACAGAGGCACCATTAAGCTAATTGTTTTTCTTCATCTGTATTTTAATTACAGAGTATAAATAAAGTATGTTTCATTTCAAGCCTGGTAGTTTGACCAATAGAATTACATCTGGAACACAATGTCTTACACTAACCTTTAAGGTCTAGACTATCTTCTTAATATATTTTGAGAGGGTTTCGTCTAGTCCATAACATGATGAACAAGGTTTCAGTTCTCAATTGCTCAGAAAGCACACTACATTTATACGAATCCTGTACATTCTATGCGGGCAATTAGGAAGGGCAAAGTGGAGGTCATGACTGAGGAATTTCACAACATTCATATTATCAACTTAATATATTAAGCAGAACTTGTCACTGCATTGTTGCTTGAGATCCTGAATAACATTGGCATTCTTTGCCTCAGTTAATAAGCAGCTTGTCAATAGCATTTTGATTACGCATCTAATAAACCAAAAGGTCAGGAATGAAGACCTATGAGCATTGTACAAAATAGTTCACAATTACCACTTCTCTATATTGACCTTTTGGTTGCAAAGCTGTGCAAGGATTCCTGCCACAACTGACCTTTACCAGTGACATTATCCATCAAAATATTTAGAAACTGACAGACACTTTCTTGTGCCCAAGGCACCACTCTACCTATTCACTTCATGCATTGAAAGTAGCTTGTGTCAGATCCTCAATTAGATGTTTAACATGAATGAGATCATAGCCATACAGAAGCACTCTATAGTTCATTCATCCAAAAAAACACTTTGGTTCATTTAGAGATCATTGACCAAACAGAACACTCACATATAGACTATTTACCGGACATTTGTTGAGTTACAGAAAGATCTATTGCTTGTTATCAACGTTATACATTGGCCTAAAATACAGAATAAATATTTTGTCTTACATTGCATTCATAAGAACAGTTTATAGTATCTCAACGGGCAATCAAGTTGAGAGCAGTTTTGCTATTTGTGGATTTTCTCAAAGGAAACTGACAGCCCTAGATTTACTGACACTAATTTTTCAGTTGTTCCAACATTCACTGCTATTTCATATAGAGGTACATTAGAATCCAATGGAAGATTCAGCCCTTGCTCATAACTCTTAAATCACAAAAACATGCATCAAAAGATTCGAATTCAAATTTCTGATTTGACTTGCTAATCACTATAAACTGCTCAAAGAACAACACTGTAGTTTTCACCAAGCAAATTTTGCTCAACCGTCCTGGGGACAATTCATCTACTTAATTTTCTACTCCTGTGGTAAAATATCAACTTACCTCTGCAATCCCTGAGAGAACTGCTTTGTCCACATTCATGAGTACCTGTTCATCTGTCTGGCGCACTCCAGAAGACCATTCTGCACAACATTGGTGAACCCAGCAATGGCCTGTCATTGAAAAATTAAAAATGTCAAGCAACCAATAAAATTTCATTTCGCATTTTAAACAATTCAATATAATGAACTTAACTACCTACATAATTTCCAACACCTCAGTAAATTAGCCCTTCGGATGCCTAACTTTTACACTTCTGGACTATTTTCAAGTTTGTATAATTTTACTTCTAATGGTAACCGTGTGTTAGCTTAGAGCTGAACAAGTCACAGACATGACCTGTGATGTTAATTATTGCATCAGCATCAGTTGCCTGGTGGTACATAAAGATCTTTTCAGCAAGGAATTCTTCTATTTCTCATGCCATTTGGACTACCAATGGTCAGTACTAAACATTAGATGCATTACGGCTGGGTCATAACAATGAACTGTATGGCCAACACAGCAAAACGCACACTCGGTAGGGACACTTTGAGTCTCCATATGCTTAGTCTATAAAGAAGCAATACAAAAATTCAAAAAGGGAAATTCGTTATACTATTGAGCATGTTTTATTCTGTGGATAATTACCTTATGTACATTAGAAAGCATCACCATCTTTTTAAATGATATTTTACTTTGCAAGTCACTATCTACTACAGAATGTCACTGTGATTACTTCAGACTTTGCGCAGTGAAGGGTATAGTCTTATCAATATGGTTTTACGTAAGACAGATTGTGTCAATACAACTGGATGGTTTAACCTGGACAGGACCAGGACTGATGCCCCAGAGTGAGTATTTATTAGTGTGGTTGGGATGGGTTCACAGAATGGTGAGGAGTCAGAACCTAAACAGGGCTGAGAAAAAATTCAGGACAATTCCCTGTCAATTAAAAATTTAAAACGTTCTTCAACTGGTACAATTTTGTTTTACATTTTAAGTAATTAAACATAAACTTAATTATCTACATTTTCCTGACATATCAGCAAAACAGTTCTTTAAATGACTAATTTCTTACTTCTAGTATGGGAAACAAGGGAAAGAGAAAAAAGAACAGTAATAACAGGAAGAACAATAAAATGAAAAATTTGTAGACAGGGTAATCAAGGGTGGGAGGCAAACAGGGTCACAGAACAAAAACGTTACGATGATTAAAAATGGCAGAAGGCATGCCTAAAGGCTTTGTATTTTAATACAGAAGGTATTCGGAATGAGATGGATGAGCTGATGGCAGAAATTGAAGTAAATGGATAAGATCTCATAGTCATGATGGAAACATGCTTACAAGGAGATCAAATTGGAAACTGAATATTCAGGAATATTTGACCTTTCTAAAAGACTGGAGGGAAGGAAATGGTATTGGAAAGTTCCATTAAGAAGAGATGGCATGAGGACAGTTGTGAGAGATTGTCTAGGCTTAAATGATGTAGAAGCCATTGGGTGGAGGTAAAAGCAGCAAGGGAAAGAAGACAATGGCACAAGTAGGATGTAGATCTCCAAATGTTAGAGACACAATAGGAAAGGAATAAATTAACAAATAATAGGAACACATAAAAACAGAACAATATTATGGGCGGCACTGTGGTTAGCACTGCTGCCTCACAGCTCCAGAGACGCGGGTTCAATTCCCACCTCAGGCGACTGACTGTGTGGAGTTTGCATGTTCTCCCCGTGTCTGCGTGGGTTTCCTCCGGGTGCTCCGGTTTCCTCCCACAGACCAAAAATGTGCAGGTTAGGTGAATTGGCCATGCTAAATTGCCCGTAGTGTTAGGTGTAGGGGAATGGGTCTGGGTGGGTTGCGGGTCGGTGTGGGCTTATTGGGCCGAAGGGCCTGTTTCCACACTGTAAGTAATCTAATCTAATCTAATCTAATTCCCGCCTCAGGCAACTTTCTGCATGGAGTTTGAACATTCTCCCCGTGTCTGCGTGGGTTTCCTCTGGGTGCTCCAGTTTCCTCCCACAGTCCAAAAATTGCAGGTTAGGTGAATTGACCATGCTAAATTGCCTGTAGTGATAGGGGAATGGATATAGGTGGGTTGCTCTTCAGAGGTTCGGTGTGGACTTCTTGGGCTGAAAAGCCTGTTTCCACACCGTAAGTAATCTAATCTAAGTAACCTAATTGAACCTAATAATTATAGGTAACTTTAATCCTCATGTTGATTGGGTTAATCAAATTAGAAAGGGTAGTTATGACAACAAATTCCTAGAGTGATAGGTCATGGACCCAACCAGAGACCAGGTTATCCTGAATCAGGTAATGTAAAAGATCTCCTAGGAAGCAGGATCATAACACGATGAACTTAACTTTCAGTCTGAGACTGAGAAATTTGGGTCAGAAACAACTGTTTAACTTAAATTAAGATAATTACAATTAGATGAGGATAGCATTAGAAAAAAAAAGTGAACTGGATGGATAAATTAGCAGGAAAGACAGTGACCAAGTAGTGGCACAAATTAAGACGGTAATTCATGACTCTCAGCAAAAATATGTTTCAGTAAGAAGGAAAGATTCTGAGAAAGGGATAAACCAATCATGGTTAGCCAAGTTAGTTAAGATCAGCATTGAAAGAAAAATCATAAGGATGCAAAAGTCAGTGATAGCCCCAAAGTCTAGGAAAAATTCAGAATCCAGAAAAAAGACAACTATGAAGATAATAAAGAGACGTAAAATAAACCATGAGGGCAAACCAGTGAAGAATATAAAAACGGACATAACAGCTTCATAAAGGAAAAAGGAAGACAGAGGTCAAAGTGAACAAAGGCACCTTAGAAAGTGAAATGGCTGAGGAAATAAATAGATATTTTGCATACGGTGGAAGATACTTCCAATATCCCATAATACTAAAATATGAAACAAATTGAGTCCAGTCACCATCACTACAGGAGTAGTATTAAACAAACTAATAGGGTTAAAGGCAGATAGGTCCCCAATCCTGTTGGCATTCATGCTAGATTTCTAAAAGAGGTAGCTACAGTAATAGTGGATGGATTTATATAAAATTGTTGAATTCTGGAGAAGTACTGGAGGATTAGAAAAATTGCCAATGTGACACCTATTCAAAAATGGAGGGAAGCAAAAAGGAACTACAGGTTGATTAGCCTAACATGTATTATTTGAAAAATGCTGAAATTAATTATTAAGGAAGTAATAGCAGCACATTTGGAAAATCAAAATCTAATCCTACAGATTCATGTTAGGGAAATCATGTGACTAATTTATTTGCATTTTTTCAGGAAGTTTTAACTAGATTGGATTGACAGAAACCAGTAAATGTATTGGATCTGACTTCAAGATGACATTTGACAAGAAACCTTACAAAAGGTGAAACCATAAGAAAAAGAACCTATGTATTGAAGGCAGCATTTTGGTATGGAAAAAGAATTAGCTAATGAGCAGGAAATGGCGAGTAGAGAAAAGCGGTTCTTTTTCAGGTTGGCCAAGTGTAAACAGTGGGGCCCCTCAGGGATCAGTGCTGGAACCAAACTGCTTACAATGTATATTAATGTCTTGGAGGGAGGAAGCCAATGTACTGTCGCCAAATTTGCAGACATTAAAAATAGGTGGAAAAGCAAGTTGTGTGAGGGATGCAAACAGTTTACAGAGACATACTGATAGGTTAAATAAATGGACAAAAAGTTGGCAGAGTACTGTGGGGAAAAATGTGAAGTTTTCGAAAGGCAACAAAAGAACAGAGTATTATTTAAATGGAGAAAAACTGCATTAAGCAGGTAATCAGGAAGGCTAATGGGATGCTGGCCCTTGAGAGTTGGAGTAGAAATGTAGGAAAGTCTTACTGTAACTGCATAAGGTGCTGATGAGACTATATCTGGAGTACCGACAGTAGTTCTTGTCATATAATTTCACTGGAAGCAGCTCAGATCAGGTTGAATAGGATGATCCCTGGTAGGGAATTGGGACATCTTGTTGTAGCTATACAAGAAGTTGGTATGGCCAGGTTTGGAGTACTGTATGCAGTTCTGGTCACCCTACTGTAGAAAGGATATTATTAAACTAGAAAAGATTTATTAGGATGCTATCTGGACTGGAAGGTTTGAGTTATAAGGAGAGGTTGGATAGTCTGGGTTTGGCTCAGGTTCCCTGGACATAGGACACTGAGGTCTATAAAATCATGAGGCATAGATAAGGTTGATTGCCAATAGCTTTTTCTCATGGCTAAGGGAGTCTAAAATTAGAGGGCATAGGTTTAAGGTGACGGGAGAGATACAAAAGAGTCCAATCGGGCAATTTTTTCACAGCGGGTGGTGAGTGTCTGGAATGGGTTGCCAGAGGTACTAGTGGAAGTGAGTACAATTTCATCATTTAAGAAACTTGGCAGCACAGTGGCTCAGTGGTTAGCAGCAGTGCCTCACAGCACCAGGGACACCCAGGTTCGATTCCAGCCTTGGGTGACTGTGTGTGGAGTTTGAACTTTCTCCCCGTATCTGCATAGGTTTCCTCCCACAATTCAAAGATGTGCACATTAGGTGAATTGCCCACGTTAAATTGCCTATATAGTGTTCAGCCATGTGCAGACTAGGTGGGTTAGCCATGGAAAATGTAGGACCACAAGGATGGGGTGGGGGGGGGGGGAATGCTCTTTAGAAGTCAGTGTGGACTTGATGGGCTGAATGACCTGCTTCCACACTAGCGATCGGGGAAAAAAAAAATTTAGACAGGTACAGGGATGGGATAGGTATGGAGGGAAACAGACCAAATGCAGACATATGGGACTAGTTTAATTGTGAAAACTGGGCTGCATGGGCAAGTTGGGCCAAACTACCTGTGCATCCATGCTGTGGACCTCTATGACTATCGAGTTTTGGTTAACAACCTATTCACTCGAGTTTGGAAGAATGAGTGTGTTTAAGAATGTTTAAATCTTATTTAAACACATAAGATTCTTCAAAGATTTGACAGGGCAAAAGCTGAGAGGATGATTCCACTCATTGCAGAGTGTAGAATAAAAGGCAGTCTCAGTGAAAAGGGACACCAAATTAAAACAGACACAAGGAGGAATTTCTTTTTTCAGAAGTTTGAGGTTCTTTGGACTTCATGCCACACAGCCCTTGTGTATATTTAGGGAATCAAGTATAACTGGACTTGAAACAGTAAACTCTATTTTCTCTATACAGATGCTACCAGACCTACTGAGTTTCTCCAGCAATTTCCGTTTTTGTTTGTTTCAGATTTCCAGCATCTGCAGTTCTTTGTTTTATTTTAGAGAAAGGACAGGAAAGTGGACGCGAGCAACGTGGGACAGACATGGAGCAGTAGACTTGATGAGCCAAATGACCTGCTCATGTTCCAATTTCTAATGGTCTGCTCGATCAGGATGTATTAATTCTAGAAGATTTAGGAAGAAACAGTGCAAGATTAATTCCACTGATTGGTAGATAACTGAAGTGCTGGAATGGGATGTATTTATCAGTGCTAGATCAATGGGAAGTTATTTAAAAAGTCACAAATGTTATAAAATGGAGTATGTCACAACTGGTTTTTGAATCTGAGTCAATCACAACCTTTAATAAGGAAATAGATAACTATTTAGGAAGAACAATTTATTAGGACGACAACAGTCCTTTAATACCTGAAGGCTCAAATAAGGCCTGGACATCAATACCATCAGGAAGGCCAACTTGAGTGAGCTCATCCCAATATCTGCTTGTCTGTTCTTCAGAAGCCACTGGAACATTAATACACGTTGAGATGGGCATTGCAGCATGGCAAGGAGACCTGATACAAAACAGTTCATGAAAAGCTGAGCACATAAGCATTTCAAAATTATTTTTGCTTAAGATTCAACATATTTCTAAAGCTTTAATTTTACACCAATATATTGTGAAAACTATTTAGAAAAGATAACGTATAATCTGCACAACCAATGCTGTAAACTATCCAGGACCTGTAATCAAAGCATGTTTAATATATAGTAAATTTATGGATTTTATAATATATAATCTGAACAGTGGATACATATCCTCCAGTCGATAGCCTGAAATTTTATGTTAAAAATCACACAACACCAGGTTATAGTCCAACAGGTTTAATTGGAAGCACTAGCTTTCGGAGCTCTGCTCCTTCATCGAGTGGTTGTGAGGTGAATTTGTACTCGCAGAGTTACATTGTACTTTGATCAAAAACTGTATGAATCCATGTAAGATATTTAACTCAGTTTTTAGATTAGAATCAGTCTAAACATTATGGCACAGACAACAGCACACAAGGGGCTAACACCTTCAACACAGTATCTGGGTTGACACCAATTGTTAAAGTTAACTTGAGAATGTAACTTTTAAAAGAAGTTTTGTGATTTACATATGAAAGAAGTGAAACTAACGTGGTCATTCTAACAGATGAGAGACTTAAAGGTATTTTTCAATGTGCAATTTCAGTTACATCACACTGTAAACTTTTGCTATAAATTGTGTCTTGCAATCGTGTACTCCACAACCACCCGATGAAGGAGCAGAGCTCCAAAAACTAGTGCTTCCAATTAAACCTGTTGGACTATAACCCAGTGTTGTGTGATTTTTAACTTTGTCACCCCAATCCAACACCAGCATCTCCAAATCATGAAATTTTCTGATTATCTCCATGATTTCCTAAAAAAAAACTTAAATCAAAAGGCAAAATATTCCCAAGCACAAATAAATTCAATTTAATTTTGTAGCAATCATTGGAATTTCTAGATAAAGACGGATTCAACAAATGTGAAGAGGCAATTAGGAGCTAATTATAAGACAATGGACACTCACTGATCACTTCATGTTTATCATTCTCACATTTTATGATGGATATACAACAACTCAATGAAGTTTAAGTTATCGACACTTGACATTCATGGTATCACCATCACCGAATCCAATTCTCAAAATCTTATGGGGCTACCATTGACCAGACATTGAATTAGACTAGCCATATAAAAACGGTAGGTACAAGAGCTGGTCAGAGGCTAGGAATTCTTCACTGAATATTTTCTTACTCAAGACCTATGTGAAAGGCACAAATCAGGAGTGTGATAGAATACTGACCACTTGCACTAAATGAGTGCAGTTCAATAAGCTTGAAACCATCCAAGACCAACAAAGTCCATTAGACTAGCACCATATCTACAAATATTCATTCCCTCCACTACTGACTGTATTTTAAAATTCACTCATGGGATGAGGGCTTCTTTAGCTAGGCCAGCATTTATTGTCTATTCCTAATTGCCCAGAGTCAATCACATTGCTGTGGGTCTGCAGTCATGTGTAGGTCAGACCAAGATGACAGACTTCCTTCCCTAAAAGGACATTAGTGAACCAGATTGTTTTTTCTGACAATCGACAATAGTTTCACAGTCATCATTAGACGTTCAATTCCATATTTTTATTTAATTCAAGCTATCATGGTCGGATTTGAACTCAAATCCCCAGAACATTATTCTGGATTAATAGTCTGGCATTGACTTCCTGATTTACTCAATAATCAATTACAATTTTCACTTGATTCTTAATTTTAGCTTTCCAAGCCACATTCAGATGAGCCATTATCTTACCAAATGGTACAGCAGGTACAAGGGCTGAGCAGGAACATACAAGAATGGACATTCCAATCCCTTGGGCCTGTTCTGCCATTCAATTAGATCATGGGTGATCTATGGCCTAATTCCAAACACTTGTCTTTGGCCCATATCTCGGAATACCTTTGCTTAACAAAAATGTACATGTGTTAGGTTTAAAATTAACAACTGATCTAGCATCCACTGTCATTTGTAGAAGACAGTTCTAAATATCTACCACCCTGTGTATAGAAGTGAACCTGCACCCTGGCTCTAATTCTCAGACGACAACCTACTCATTTGTTTGTGCATTTTCCTAACCTTTCTATTCATCCTTGCTAAGTGCACTACAATTCTTTTACAATTTAGGAAGCATCTATATTTAGTCAAAAACAGAAAATGCTGGAGAAACTCAGCAGGTCTGGCAGCATCTGTGAAAAAATCAAAGTCACCGTTTCAAATCCAGTGACTTTTCTTCAGTTTCTGCTTTTATTTCAAATTTGTGTTTATGTTTTCAATCTATATTTGGCCTTTCTCCATTCGTTTTGTTTGTCACCAATATTGGAATTTACTACTAAAGTTGATACAGCTGTGTGGACAAGACTAGGGACCGCAGTAAGGATAAGTGAATTAACTATGGCATGTCACATTCAAGTGGTGGGAGGAAATAAGAATATAGCATTAGTGTGGACAACATAGATACTGTTCTCTGCAGCTGTGAACATGAGTCCAAGAGCTGCGCTATGCATCCTTTATAAAATTAAGCCCCTCAGAGCTGGTGAAGGGGCCTGGAGTGGGAGGGATCCAGTTATTGCTTGATTTCCTGACGAATAGCTCTTGCTCGAAATGTCGATTCTCCTACTGCTCAGATGCTGCCTGACCTGCTGTGCTTTTCCAGTCTCGACTCCAGTTACTGCTGCCCACATTGACGACGATAAGATTAAAAAAAAGGATTGCTGAAAGATTTTGAACAGCTAGGAGCTAAATTAATAAAGAAAACCTCCAACTTAATAATTTCAGGATTTCTACCATCGCCACGAGCAAACTGGCAAAGGTAAATCAACTCATGGACTTAAATGTGTAGCTCAAAGTTTTGTGCAGGAGGAACGGGGTTCAGTTCATGGGGCACTGGTGTCAGTATTGGGGGAAAACTTGCACTGTTCTGGTGGGGCAGCTTTCACGTGATATGTTCAGAGTCCAGTGTCCTTGGAGGAAAAGGCCATCCTTACTAGATGTGGACAACATGTGACCCCAGACCACATAGGAAAGTAGTTGACTTTTAACTGTTTTCAGGAATTACGGATGTGCAACAAATGCTGATGCCGACATCCGGTGAATGAATAAAAACAAAAGTAAAAGATCCCCTCGGACCATAACATAACATAATTTAGCATTCAGTGAGGATGAGAAACTTGGGTCAAAAGCAACTGTTAATCAAGGATAATTACACAGGGAGAAGAACAGATTTGGCTGAAGTGGATTGGGCAAGTGGTTTAGCATGAAAAAAAAAAGTTGATGAAATATGTCTAAGAAAATAGTTCACAGCTCACAATAAAGATATAGCTCAGGAAGACAGGGGATACATGGGCCACGATCGACCAAGGATGTTATTTTATTAAATTCAAAGAAAAAATATAAAATACGGCAGAGATCAGTGGTAAGCCATAAAATTCGAAAATGTCAAAAACATGACCAAAAAAAGAGAATAAACTGAGGTAGCTCGCAATTTCAAAATAGACAGCATGAGCTCACTTTCTAAAAATAGAATAGAAAGACTAGAATGAACGTAAGCCCCTTACCAAATGAGCACAGCAGGTTCTGATGAAGGGCTTTTGCCCGAAACGTCGATTTTCCTGCTCCTCAGATGCTGCCTAACCTGATGTGCTTTTCTAGCACCACTCTAATCTGGTTTCCAGCATCTGCAGTCCTCACTTTTGCCTCCTTACCGAATAAGGCTGGGCAAGATCGTAATAATAGGGAACCAGGCAATGGTAGAGATGTTGAATAAATACTTTGCACCAATCTTCTATACATTAAGTGGCATACCACATGAATCAGCGTTGGGACCCCAATTATTGACAATAGATGAGAGAAGTGAAGGAAAACATGTCTGCATTGGTTTCCTCCAGGTGCTCTGGTTTCCTCTCAGTGCAAAGATGTGCAGGTTAGGTAGATTGACCATGCTAAATTGCCCATAGTGTCCAGGGATGTGTAGGTTAGGTGGATTAGCCATGGCAAATACAGGTATAGGATGGGATTGGGTCTGGGTAGGATGCTGTTAAGCGGGTCGGTTGAGACTTAATGGGCCAAATGGCCTGCTTCCACATTGTAGGGAGTCTCTGAAACCTTGCCTTTGATGTGTCAGACCCAGGGCAATTTGGGAAATTTTGCATACTTTGATGAAAAAAATTTAACTTTTGTGATAAATGTAGGAATAAGAGGCTTGATTTCCAGTACATTACCCCAGTAAGTCAAAAAGTTTGCAGGATCTAGTCAGGGCTGAATTTAAAATATCGACAACAAGGATTTGAGTGTAGTATTAGTAACTTACAGAGGAAGAGAAACACCAGAAAAGAGCAAATAACAAATGACACTGGAAATGCAAAGGATTTTCTAAAGAGGCTCAAGGTGTCCTCAACAGTCTAAAGGAAACTTTCAAAACACAATTTCATTGAATTGGCAGATAAACTGGAGGCAGCATTGCCTGGCAGAGCTGCAAAGTCAGAAATAATGGAGGCACTAGCACAGCACTTGACTTTGGTACAAATACAAGAGAGACCAGGTACTCGAGGTAGTGACACACTGGAATCAGGTCACGTTAGGACACATTTAAATCACCTACAAAACTGACAACTCATGTGTCAAATAGCTTAAAGCAGCAAGTGATAGATAGAGCTAAGCAATCATACAACTAACAGATCTCAGCACAACAGACCTGCCACATCCAGCTGTAAATGGTGGTGGACAATTAAGCAATTCACTAAAGGAGGCGGTTCCACAAATATTCACAACCACAATGATGGCAGAGACAAGTAATCAGTAGAAAGGCTTTTGCAATATACTTCAGCCATATGTGCTAAGTGGACGATTCAGCTCAGCCTCCTTCAGAAGTTCCTAGCATCACTGATGCTAGTCTTCAGTCAATTTGATTCACTCCACATGATATTAAAAAACAGTTGGAGGCATTGGAGACTGCAAAGGCTGTGGGCCCTGACAACATTACAGCAACAGTACTGAAGCCTTCTGCTCCAGAACTTGCCACACCCTCCTAGCCAAACTGTTCCAGTACATATGCAACACTGGCATTTATTTAACAATGGAAAAAATTGTCCAGTTGTCTCGAATGCGAAAAGTATTCTGTAGTATGTAGCATGCATGACAGGTAGCAGGAAAGCTTTGATGGGTAATCAAACCAGTGCCTTTGACAACCAGTTCAAATGTTAGTAGATGATGTAGGACCATTAGTGGCAGATGAGCTTTAATGTAGATAAATGCAAGGTGCTGTATTTTAGAAAAGCAAATCAGTGCAGAACTTATACTGACAATAAGCTTGGGCTGCTTTCCTTGGAGCGTCAGAGGCTGAGGGGTGACCTTATAGAGGTTTATAAAATTATGAGGGGTACGGACAGGATAAATAAACAAGGTCTTTTCCCTGGAGTCAGCTTCCAGAACTAGAGGGCATAGATTTCGGATGAGAGCAGAAAGATATAAAAGGGACCTAAGGAGCAACATTTCACAGAGAGGGTGCGTGTATGGAATGAGCTGCCAGAGGAAGTGGTGGAACTGGTACAATTACAGCATTTAAAAGACATCTGGATGAGTATATGAGTAGATAGGGTTTAGAGGGATATGGGTGAAGTGCTGGCAAATGGGACTAGATTAGGTTAAGATATCTGGTCAGCATGGACGAGTTGGACCAAAGGGTCTGTTTCCGTGCTGTACATCTCTATAACTCTATTACTGAAAATGAAAGCAGGTCATCAGCATACCCTTACAACTGCGGATATGGCGACCCAAGTCAGAAGCTATTCCTTTAAGGAACATGACAGCAGAGGTAGTCGTAGAAAATTTAACTTTGTTTTTTACTCATTATGCACTCGCAAATGAGAGACAGTCCCATCAAATTTCTGACTTTACATCTGAAGTTTCCCATGAGCTCACTTCCAGTTTGGGCGTAATACAGCTGCAGTCAACTGCATATCATCGGTAAACAACACTTTCAAAAATCATGTTTAAGGCACACTATCACAAATACCCACATAGAGTCAGAGAGATGGACAGCATGGAAACAGACCCTTCGGTCCAACCCATCCATGCCGATCAGATATCCCAACCCAATCTAGTCCCACCTGCCAGGACCCGGTCCATATCCCTCCAAACCCTTCCTATTTATATGCCCATCCAAATGCCTATTAAATGTTGCAATTGTACCAGCCTCCACCACTTCCTCTGGCAGCTCATTCCATACACACATCACCCTCTGCATGAAAATGTTGCCCCTTAGGTCCCTTTTATATCTTTCCCCTCTCACCCTAAACCAATGCCCTCTAGTTCTAGACTCCCCCCACCCCAGGGAAAAGACTTTGTCTATTTATTCTATCCATGCCCCTCATGATTTTACATACGTCTGTAAGGTCACCCCTCAGCCTCTAACGCTCCAGGGAAAACAGCCCCAGTCTGGTCAACCTCTCCCTATAGCACAAATCCTCCAACCCCAGCAACATCCTTGTAAATCTTTTCTGAACCCTTTCAAGTTTCACAACAACTTTCCAATAGGAAGGAGACCAGAATTGCACGCAATATTCCAACAGTGGCCTAACCAGCCACAACATGACCTCCCACCTCCTGTACTCAATACTCTGACCAATAAAAGAAAGCATACCAAACACCTTCTTCACTACCCTGTCTACCTGCGACTCCACTTTCAAGGAGCTATGAACTTGCACTCCAAGGCTTCTTTGTTCAGCAACACTCCCTAGGACCTTACCATTAAAGTGTATACATCCTGCTAAGATTTGCTTTCCCAAAATGCAGCACCTTGCATTTATCCGAATTAAACACCATCTACCACTTCTCGGCCCATTGGCCCATCTGATCAAGACCTTGTTGTAATCTAAGGTAACCTTCTTCGGTGTCCATGACACCTCCAATTTTGGTGTAATCTGCAAACTTACTAACTATACCTCTTATGCTCACGACTGGGACAAAGGCCTAAATTTGTTACTATGGTATCAGCAATTCCACTGGCTTAGTTCATTTGAATTGAGTTTTAGCTGAGGTTAGAGATCCATTAAAATTGATTAGAGAAAAATGCTGGAACCAAAAAGATGAATCATCAATGTTGGATTACGTCTCCATGTTTCTAGGAAGACTCTCTGGAATACACAGGATAGCAAAAGAGCATTACAAAGCTTAAAAACAAAAATGTAATAATCGGCAGATAAGCATTCAACAAGTGGAATGTTTCAATCAGAGATGAACTATTAGCACTGTTGCCTTTGAAAGATGAATCGCTGAAAGCAAAATTCAGTGGTCCACATAAGATAGGAACATTATCTGATAAATAGCCCAGATTGTAGGAAAAAGAATTGGTTATGTTACATAAACATGTTGGTAAGGTATCATCGTATAGAAGAGTATGAGGATGAGCAAGTCTATCAGGTAGTAAGTAGCTGAATAAGTGACAAAGACAGTAAGAGTCAGGTAGAAAGAGAAGCAGATAGTTCTCAAAGTTAACTATATACAATTCTATTAGCTAAAATAATTGAACAGGTTTCTTCGTTCTTTCCCTCCACTCATAACACCATCTTTTATTTATCTGTCTATGTAGGGAGTTTTAACTGGTAGATCTTGTGTTTTAGGTTCATGGATGCTAATCACAGGTAAAGAACTATTTATTTGTCATACACAGGAGTGCTTTTTAAGTTCAGTAACCTGGTCTGTGGTCTTGGTTAGCCTGGCTCTATCCAAAAGATAAACTGGGCACTCTGTACTTTGATAAACTAACTTTGTGACAACTGAGGGAATAGCAAGTTTTGATTTCCAGTGCACTACCCCAGGGAGGCGTGGATTGAAAAGAGTTTGAACTGGGGAGAGAGGAAGAGAAAAACAGAATTAAGATCTCAAAAAAAAATCTATGACCTAGTAAATTATTTTAGCTGCTAAATCAGTGGCGAATGGGCTAGTGATATTATCACTAGATTATTAATCCAGAAACTCAGCTAATTTTGAGAGGACCTAGGTTCTAATCCTACCATGGTAGAAGGTGGAATTTGAATTCAACAAAGAATCTTGAATTAAGGGTCTAATGATAATGATAAAGTTGAAATTGTCAATTGTCGGGAAAAACCCATCTGGTTCACAAATGTCCTTCAGGGAACGAAATCTGTCATCGTTACCTGATCAGATCAGCATGTGACTCCAGACCCACAGCAATGTGCTAGACACTTAACTGCCCTTGGGGCAATAAATGCTGGCCGAGCCAGACATGCCCACATCCCATGCTTGAATTAAACAAAAAAGAAATCACATGTACTGCATTACTGTCATTCCCTTCCTTGTTACCAATTCCTCATATTACATCAGCAACAATCCCCCACAACTCTTCACTAAGGTCTACTTAATTGATTATTGCTAAGAAACCATAACTGACAGAGCTAGAATTCTGACTTGGACAAAATCCAGTTTAGCTCCTAGAACAGGTTACATCACCACACTTCAACATCACTGAAAACTGAAGAGGATGTCAGAATAAACAAATATGGTTCAGTTCCGTTCCAACATTTACACAGAAAATAGAAAATTGCTTAGGGAAGCGATATGAAGGTGTATGCAGCCCTGATTGCTTGAGCTGAAGACCAAACAAGTAAGGATTATACACACCCAGCTTAATCCATTCCACCACCTGGGCCATTGTGCACAAGTGTAAATCTTAAATTTAACCAGTTTCCTTGAAAGTATCAATACTGAACAGCAAAGCAATATAATCATCTGGCCCATTGCCTAGTACAGCAGACCAAAGACTAAAGGACAGATAACTTGTTTTTATCCTGGAGACAATAGGTGATGCAGTCGGCTCAGATGGGACTTGTTCAGCCACAAGTTTTTCAACGTTTCAAATTATGAAGTGACCCATGTCTTCATGCAAGACATGGGCAATATCTAGACTCCTGATTGCCTTGAACTTGCTTGCAGTTATGATCAGCTTAGACAATAGAGAGGTTAATCACCACTCCATACCATTCAATGGTATCATCAGCATTGTAGAATCTACCAGTAATCCACCATGATGTTACTAATGAACAGAAAATCAACTGGACCAGTCATTTAGATACTGTGCTTATTAAATTACATGGGAGACTAACCATTTTGTGGCAAGCGACTCATCTCCTTCAGTCCTTAAAGCTTCTTTACATGGCATTTTACAAGAGAGGAGTGCGTCAAAACTTATTTGCTCAGATAAAACAGGTACAAACAGCATAAACACTATCCAGAGCACAGCAATGTGCCTAAATGTTAACACAACCCCCACTGACGTAACACAACAGTAGCATAATTGAAATGTTCGACGCAGTGAAATAAGTTGTCAAGACTTCTATGGCAGTATCCCCAAAACTTGTAACCTTCATCAGCCAGGAGGAGGACAGCAGGTAAATTGAAAATTGACTTAGGCATGCATCATTCTGACTTGGACATATTTAATGTTGATCATTCTCCCAGCAAATGCTGCAGCTTAAAATAGTCTGCAACAATTCAAGAAAGCAGAATACCGCCACCTTCTCAAGGATATTTTTGACAGCATTGTCAGCAAAATCTGTTTTTAATCTTAGGGAGGTCTGATCTATATCATAACTAGTTACTCTTGATTTTTGGTAACAATAACAAGGCTGGCAATTATTCTGGGGTAAACTGAACTGCAACTTCAGGGATTTGCCTGTGCAATTAAAAGTGGAAATGTAGTAGCTACTAACAAAGATACATCACTCATTACCAAGGGGTACATTGTTGCAGTCCTCCCTATAAGATGTGACACTGTAGGACTGCACAACTGCAGGAATCACGCTCACTCATTCCACATTGAAAACATATAGACTAGAATCCCTACAGTGTGGTAACAGGGCATTTGGCCCAACAAGTCCACACCAAACCTCAAAAGCATCCCATCCCCTGACCCTATCCCTGTAACCCCACACCTTCCATGGCTAATCCACGTAACCTACATAATCCCTGGACACTATGAGAAATTTAGCATGGCCAATCCATCTTTGGACTGTGGGAGGAAACGGCAGCACCTGGAGGAACCCACGCAGACATGGAGAGAATATTCAAACTCCACACAGATGGACACCCGAAGCTGGAATTGAACCAGGATCCTTACCGCTGTCAGGCAGCATTACTAACCACTGAACCATCGTGCCGCCTCAAACTGACCCTTCATTAAAGCAAAGCTTGAACAATTGCATAGTCAGGACATAAGAGGAGATATTCTTCTAGTATCCACCATATGAATTTCCCTTAGGATATGATTTAATAGAATCACTTCCCAACTTTCTAAACTCCTGTCAGTAAATGTCCAACCTATTAAATATTTGTAAGTTCTTCATCCAAGGAATGAGTGAAGTGAACCTTCTCTGAATTGCTCCTGATTCAATTTTATCATTTGCAATAAAGAGACCAAAACTGTACATAGTGTGCCAGAAACACACTCACAACAGCAGTATTATGGTATTCCTTTTGCATTAAACACCAACATTCCATTTGCTTCCTAATCACTAGTAGTATCTGCATAGTAACCTATCGCAATTCATGTACCTCTGGGCCAAAGTTCTGCAATTTGGTTCTAAAATAATTAAGTACTCAACTTTAACTTCCCACTAACTTGTTCTTGTACATTCACCCCACCATAAGCCCCTTGTCGACCGTGCTTTGTAATTACTCTCTATACAGTTTAATTATATTCTGAGCATTGACATTTATCATAAGTCTCTTTTTCTGCTGCATTTAACCTCAATTTCTTTAACTCCTGAGGGAGTTCCAGTTTTGGATGTCCTTCTTTCCCACATCAAAAAATTCCTTTAGTTTGCATGTGAAATAGCTCTTCAAAAATTCTCCATTGCTTATTTATCTGCCAACCTTTGTTTCCATTCCAACAGAGTCAGATCCTTTTCAACTCAACGTAATTTAACACTCTTCCAGTTGAGGATTTTCGCCACGACATCTTCATATTACTACTCTAAGCCGAATAACATTAAAGTATTTAATTCTGCTGGATGGCCATCAATGACAAACACAATTAGATCCATTTGTTTGCAAATATACAAACCAATATTATCAAAACATCTGATGCACAATTCCCTCTCTGTCTTTACAAGTGACATGATAATATAAATGGCACTCCCATGTTTACTGCATGGGTGACTGATAATCCAAAAGTTTACAGCAAATATTATTCAATTTATTCAAGTTTTGTTCTAATGAAGGGTCACAGTTGTACTCCTTACCAAAAATGCAAACTAATGAAATTCAAATTCTTCAAGTGTTTACTATTAGTTAGGACATCTCCTAGGCGCTGTCAATAGTGAGTTTGAGAATAAATTGTTTTACGACCAGTACTGCAGAGGCTTGATGTTTAATTAGGAAAATTCATGGTTCATCCAATATTGGGTCCCCTTTGAATAATTCAACAGCAGTGGGTAGAGATGGCACCAACATGAACTCTGTGTTTATCAACATGCTTCCTGCCATTTTGTAGACCTTCATGATACGCTTTTCTTGGTCGTCTAATCTTGAGCAACCCAATTCTTTGCTTTCCTTTTTGATAATGGGTAGCTTCAATCCTATCACATTAGACTTTATGTTGTCCCGTATCATAACTGGCAAACTGTAAGCATTCAATGACATTTCTTTGTTTCCAGCAAATTCCCTCCTGTAACCTCATCCACTTCCACACTTGCATCTTTGTTTGCCACGGAGCAAAACACTACTAAAAGTATAGACAGATTAAACATCTGAAACTCAATATTGAACTCAGTCATACAGAGTATTAAATACATAAAACCCTTAGCAATGTACTTATTAACTTAAGACCCTCGTTATTTAAAAAGTTCTCTTCACATTTGTCCTACTAAATAATTGTATAATAGATTTGGAAAAGGAAGTAATTGGTTCAGACGGTTAGAAAACAAGCAACAACAAAAAAAAGTTATAAACTTACAAATGACCACTGAATTGATGGTGTGCCTGTTACTTTAGCAATTAATTTATATGTGGTCACTGTTTCATTAATACAATGATTCTTCATTATATTGGTCTATAAACCTATTAATTCAACTGCTGCTTATCTATCCATTTAGTCCACAGGTACCTGTTGCCACAGTGACTGAGTTGATTTAATGCCCATTGCTGCCTTAATTCATTTCCTGATTCCAACACAAACATATTTCTGTGTCAATTTGACAACAGCAGGTGAGCTCACACGGTTCAGTTAAATTTACTCCAAATACTAACAGAAGTCAATTTTCTGCACAAAAACCCAATCTGACTCAAAAACTTAGAAATCAGTGACAAGAGACAGAACTTTACACTTTAAGCCATAAATGCACTATAAAAATTTAATTTGTGCTAACTGTTAAATCCAAACAATAACAAACATACATATATCTGAATCAATTACACAAAGTATCTGGGTTTGACCTTTGTGTCTAAATGCCTTGCAGTACCAAACCTTTGAAAGACAGAGGAGCGGATGAAGTGAAGAACCTACATCGGTGAGCACTCCGACTGAAGAACAGCATTGAGCGCAGACTGCACTGGGAACTACTTCTTGTACGTAGCTCTTACTTTGGTACAGGATAAAAAGCTGATTGGTGAGTATCGCAAGTTTTTCTACAATTTCAACTGCAAGTTACAGGATAGTAGGTAAACTTGGCCAAGTGGAGTGCACAGCTCCACAGGTGTCAAGTTATGGCCGTACCACCTGTCCCAGACAAACACATCTGGAGGTACTGTCAGTTAAACGAGCTTGAGCTCATGTCTTCAGAATTTGGGTGTTGGCCCAAGTCATTGTGCATCTGCAAAGCAGAGGATGACTTGGTAGCATGCTGAGGCAAGTGGTGCAAAGCCTACTGCAGCGTCGCACGTATGTATGGGAGTGAAAAGACAGTGTGGACAAGAAGGACATCAGTATTGGGGCATTCCATAGTCAGGGAACAAACAGGCATTTTTTTTGCAGCTATGAGTGCGACTTCAGGATGATACATTCTCTCCCTGATGCCAAGAGTAAAAGATGTCCCAGAAAAGCTGAAGGACGGCGGAGGGGGGTAACCAACACTGTCTGCATTGGTACTGATTATTTGAATGGCAGTGGGGACAAGTCCCTGAGAGCAGATTTCAGGAAGCTAAGTAGAAGACTGAAGGCAGAACCTCTAAGGCAGTAGTCTCAAGATTACTCCCAATCTCATGCTAGCATGAAAATAGGATATTGAGTGAAAGAATACATGGCTAAAATTGTAGCAGGATGAACATCAGATTTCTGGGCCATTGGGACCAATCAGTGAAAGGTGGGGACTTGTATAGGCCAAATGGCTTATACGTGAATAGGTCTGGGATATATATCCTTTTTGGGAGATTTCCTAGTGTTATTGGGGAAGGTTTACGTGAGATTGGCCGGGAATTGGGAACTGGAGGATAAATTCAGAGCAGAAAACGGAAGGCAGAAACTATGAGTCAAAGATGCTCAAAGCAAGAGATTTTAAAAATTACAGTAAAGAGAGTTGACAGTACTAACATAGCATACATGAAAATGCATGGAGCATAGTGAATTAAACCGTTAAGTGAGGTCACAATAAATGTGTCATCACTGCCACAACAAAAACTTGGTTTAAAATGGGGAAAGGATGTCAGCTTAACATTCCCTGGGTACAATTTTCAAACAGGATAGAGATGATTATTTAATAAGTGTGTGTACAATTAATCACAGCTGTGAGAATTACATACTAAATGAAATATCAAATACAAGCTCAGAAACTCGGAAAATGCAGTCATATTGTTTGATCTGTACTACAGACTATCCAATAACGCATGAGTGTTAAAGGAGCGAATATGTAGGCAAATTTCTGAATGCAAAAGCAAGAGAGCAACAACAGTTGGAGACTTCAACTACTCAAATATTAATTAGGTTGTAAACAGTATGAAAGGCACAGAGGGTGCAAATTTCTTGAACTGCATTCAAAAGAACCTTTCAGGCAACACATAACAAAGCACAAAACATGGTGCAATTCTAGATTTTGAAATTCGGCATGTCCATTAAGACATTCGCCAATTTTTCCAGCTGCGCCATAGAAAGTATTCTACCTGGGTGCCTAATGGCCTGGTACAGTAACTGCACTGCCCAGGACCATAAGAAATTACAGAAAGTTGTGTGCACAGCCCAGAGCATCACGGAAGTTAACCTTCCATCCAAAGACTCCATTTACACTTTCCGTTGCTGCGGAAAGGCAGCCAACATCAAAGCCCCCTCCCACCCTGGTAATGCTCTCCCTCAACCTCCTCTGTCAGGCAGAAGATACAGAAGCCTGAACACGTTCAAGAACAGCTTCTTCCCTCCTGTTACATGCTGAATGGACCTCTCTAACTTCAAATAATGCTGATCTGGCTTGCGTACCTCCTATGCAGCCATAATAGTTTCCAGAGGAACCTCGATTTTCCGAATACCAATTATCCAAAAATCAGATTATCCAAAAGAGATCTCGAGGTACCGATAGAAACATTACATCAAAGACGTGTTTCCAACAGTGATCGCATCTTTTGTTTACAGTGATTAAACAGGCACCGTCTCCAAATGACTGACTACCCGCGTGCTCTCTCTCTCCCCACACTTTCCCTGGAGTTCTACACAGGGGTGTACCCTAAATCCTCCTTCCCCACATAATCTCTCCAACATGGTCCTGTGCAAGCCAAACGTGGAACCTGTCAAAAAAGGTGCAGTAAAAAGTTGCGTGGGTGGCCGTGCGTATGCTATTTGGAGACTTACCACACAAAAGCAGCAGCAGTCGTCTTGTTGTTGGTGTACAGTCCAGCTGCCCCGGAGAGGGGGCAGGTGTGTACGGGGAGGCAGTGTTGCACGGGGCCGGGGGCAGTGCTGCGGGGGGGGCAGTGTTGCACGGGGTCAGGGCACATTCAGATAATCGAGGTTCCCCTATATTGCTCGCTCTGTTTAAGCACCTTATGACCTGTACGTCCTTGTTTGGTACGATCTACCTGTACTGCTCCTAAATCAAAGCTTCAAAGCTTTTCACTGTACTTAAATATATGTGACTACAATAAATCTAATCAAATTTAGTCTTTGGAACTGACACTGGGCAGGTGGATGAAGTAACAGTGGTTGATCATTTTTGGAAATAGTTAGATTTAGCAAGAATATACTTCTCCATTTAATTCACAGACTTCTTTTGCCATAGTAACTTCATTACTACAGTCTGCCTTTACACTACCTATTATTAGACACTAACACTCTACATTAACAGCTATTCACCCTCCTGGCCAGATAGTTATCGACTCCTTTGTCTGTCCAACTGCTCTTTTCTCCCTTTGGACTCTATTCTCACTAATCATTTACTCCTTACCCCCTCCCCCACCCTAACTGCTACATATAAACCGACATTTTCTTTGCTATCATCAGTTCAGAGGAAGGGTTACCGGACTTAACTTTTATTTCTCTTCACAGATGCTGCCAGACCTGCTCAGCTTTTCCAGCAACTTCTGGTTTTGTTTCTGATTTACACCATCCACAATTCTTTTGGTTTTTAATTCAGATTAGATTCCACACAGTGTGGAAACAGGCCCTTCAGCCCAATCAGTTCACACCGACCCTCCGAACAGTAATCCACCCAAACCCGTTTCCCTCTGACTAATGCACCTAACACTATGGGGTAATTTAGCATGAGCTGAAAATGTGTTGCTGGAAAAGCGCAGCAGGTCAGGCAGCATCCAAGGAGCAGGAGAATCGACGTTTCGGGCATGAGCCCTTCTTCAGGCTCATGCCCGAAAAGTCGATTCTCCTGCTCCTTGGATGCTGCCTGACCTGCTGCGCTTTTCCAGCAACACATTTTCAACTCTGATCTCCAGCATCTGCAGTCCTCACTTTCTCCTCGGTAATTTAGCATGGCCAATTCACGTGACCTGCACATCTTTGGACTGTGGGTGGAAACCAGAGCACCCGGAGGAAACCCACGCAAACACAGGGAGAATGTCTGTATGGAGTTTGCACAGTCACCAGAGGCTGGAATCAAACCTGGGATCCTGATGCTGTGACGCAGCAGTATTAACCACTGAGCCACTGTGCCGCCCACTTGAGTCTGTGGCCGAAAACGGGATTCCCAATGGTATGTTGCCTCCCAGGTGCTCGGGTCAGGGATGTCATCGGTCGGCTGCAGAGCATTCTAAAAGGGGAGGGTGAACAGCCAGTTGTCTTGGTGCATATAGGCACCAACAATATAAGTAGAAAACGAGGTGAGGTCCTGAAAGAAGAATTCAGGGAGCTAGGAGAGAAGTTAAAAAGGAGGACCTCAAAGGTAGTGATCTCAGGATTACCACCAGTACCACGTGCTAGCCAGTGTAGAAATGAAAAAATAGGCAGGATGAATACGTGGCTTGAGAGATGGTGTAGGAAGGAGGGGTTCAGATTTGTTGGACATTAGGACCCGTTCTGGGGAAGGTGGGACTATTACAAAATGGACGCTCTACATTAGTGGGCGGCACGGTGGCACAGTGGTTAGCACTGCTGCCTCACAGCGCCAGAGACCCGTATGGGTGGGTTGCGCTTCGGTGGGTCGGTGTGGACCTGTTGGGCCGAAGGGCCTGTTTCCACACTAAGTAATCTAATCTAATCTAATCTAATCTGAACCAGACTGGAACCAATGTCCTTGGGGGAGGTTTTAAACTAATGTGGCAAGGTACTGGGACCAGAAGAGAAAACAAGTAGGCAGCGAGGTGGAGACTGGAGAAAGAATCATGAAGATAGCAGTAAAAAAAAAAGGGAGAGGAGGCAGGGAGCAGATGAGCGCAAAATAAATTGGTGGCCTGAAATACATCTACTTTAATGTAGATGCAATAGGGTAGTGGTGATGGGAGATTTTAATTTTCCAAAAATTAACTGGGATACACTTAGTGTCAAAGGTCTGGATGGGGTAGAATTTGTAAGAAGCATCCAGGAGAGTTTTCTAGAACAGTATGTCAATAGTCTGACAAGGGAAGGGGCCATATTGGACCTGGTACTGGGGAACGAGCCAGGACAGGTGGTAGAAGTTGCAGTGGGGGAATTTCTTTGGGAACAGCGACCACAATTCTGTAAGCAGAATACTCGTAGATAAAGATGAGAGTGGTCCTAAGGGAAGTGTACTAAACTGGGCCAAGGCCAATTATATCAAAATTAGGCAAGAGCTTAGAAATGTGGATTGAACACAGCTATTTGAAGGGAAGTTCACATTTGATATGTGGGAAGCTTTCAAAGATAGGTTAAAGATAGTGCAGGATAGGCAAAGGATAGGAAGGGCAAGATTCGTGAACCGTGGATGACAGGAGAAATTGTACAACTAGCCAAGAGGAAAAGGAAAGTCTACATAAGATCTAGGCAGCTAAGAACAGAACTGGCCCTGGAGGAATATCGGAAGAGTCGAACAAGTCTTAAAAGAGGAATCAAGCGGGCTAAAAGGGGTCATGAAATAGCTTTAGCAAGCAGAATTAAGAAGAATCCCAAAGCATTTTATTCTTATATAAACAGCAAGCGGGTAACTAGAGAAAGGATTGGTCCACTAAAGAATAATGATGGAAGGCTGTGTGTTAAACCGGAGAGAATGGGTAAGATTCTGCATCATTACTTCGCATCAGTGCTCACTGAGGAGAGGATCATGATGAATCTTGAGATTAGAGATAGAAGTTGATTAATCTGGATCACGTTGACATAAGTAGGAAAGATATATTGGGTAGGCTAGAGGTTAAGGTGTACAAATCCCCAGGATCGGATGAGATCTATCCCAGGTTGCTGATGGAAGCGAGAGGGTAAATAGTTGGGGCCCTGACAGATATCTTTGTGGCGTCCTTAAATACAGGTGAGGTGACGGAAGATTGGAGGGTTGCTCATGTTGTCCCCCTGTACAAGGAGGGTAGTAGGGATATTCCAGGTAACTACAGACCAGTGAGCCTGATGTCAGTGGTGGGAAAGTTGCTGGAGAGGGTACGGGAGAGATAGGATCTATTTATATTTAGAAAAGAATGGGTTTATTAGTGATAGGCAACATGGTTTTGTGTGGGGGAGATCGTGCCGTACCAACTTAATAGAGGTCTTTGAGGAAGTGACCAAGTTGATAGATGAAGAAAAGGCTGTTGATGTCAGGTACATGGACTGTTGGTAAGGTGTTTGATAAGGTTCCCTATGGTAGACTAATGGAGAAAGTGAAGTCACATGGTGTGCAGGGTGTTGTAGCTAGGTGGATAAAGAACTGGTTGAGCAGCAGGAGACAGAGTAGTAGTTGAAGGGAGTTTCTCGAAATGGAAAAAGGTGACCAAGGGTGTTCCACAGGGGTTAGTGTTGGGGCCACTGTTGTTTGTAATATACATAAATGATTTGGAAGAGGGCACTGTTGGTATGATCAGCAAGTTTGCAGATGACACGAAAATTCGTGGAGTAGCAGAAAGTATAAGGGACTGTCAGAGAATACAGGAGGATATAGATAGACTGGAGAGTTGGGTGGAAAAGTGGCAGATGTATTTCAAGCCAGAGACCTGGGTTCAATTCCCGCCTCAGGCGACTGACTGTGTGGAGTTTGCACATTCTCCCAGTGTCTGCGTGGGTTTCCTCCGGGTGCTCCGGTTTCCTCCCACAGTCCAAAAATGTGCAGGTCAGGTGAATTGGCCATGCTAAATTGCCAGTAGTGTTAGGTGCAGGGGTAAATGTAGAGGTATGGGTCTGGGTGGGTTGCGCTTCGGCGGGTCGGTGTGGACTTGTTGGGCTGAAGGGCCTGTTTCCACACTAAGTAATCTAAAATAAAATATGTGAGGTGATGCATTTAGGCAAGACTAATTCTAGAGCAAATTATACAATGAACGGAAGAGCCTTGGGAAAAGTTGATGGGCAGAGAGATCTGGGAGTGCAGGTCCATTGTACCCTGAAGGTTGCTGCACAGGTGGATAGAGTGGTCAAGAAGGCATATAGTATGCTTGCCTTCATTGGACAAAATTATACAAGACATTGGTTCGGTCGCATTTAGAATACTGTGTACAGTTCTGGTTGCCACATTACCAAAAGGATGTGGACGCTTTGGAGAGGGTGCAGAGAAGGTTAACGAGGATGTTGCCTGGTATGGAAGGTGCTAGCTATGACGAGTAGGTCAGGTTTATTTTTATTCGAAAAAAGATTATAGGGGGACCTGATTGAGACCTTTCAATAGTATAGAGGAGCAGAGAGACAACATATTAAGGTTAGTAGTGCCTTAAATGGTGAAATGAATAAGTACACTTGGTTTTTGTGGTTATATTTGAGAAAAAAAAAAGGTGTATGAAAGGGGATTGAATAAGAGAGAGAAATATTCAAAATCGACCTGAGGTGACATTATGGTTATATGCCAGCATTCAGGATTCCAAAAGGATGCTTCCATTGAAATGAAAGAATCAGTGTGCATATTTCTAAACCTGTATGAAAAGGTGACAAAACCTCGAGGAGATACTGCCAAAAAAGCAGCAAACCAAACTGATTCCCTGCTTGGCTGAGCATTTTTATGCACCTCTTCGCACCTAATTGGAAGAACATTAATAATTCTGATCTCTGACTGATCTTATTCACTTGTTCTTGGTCCAAGTGGGTGTAACTGTTGCCTTGACTTTTTCGGAATGGAAACTTCCCACCTGTGCATTTCTGGCAGGCAAATGATTTCCTGTTCAATCTGGAAAATTCAGTTGTAAATTATAGAGTCATAGTTTTAGAGTCATACAGGACAGAAACAGAGCCTTCAGTCCAACCAGTCAATAATCCCAAACAAAACTAGACCCACCTACCTGCGCTTGACCATATCCCTCCAAATATTTCTTATTTACATACTTTACATGTCTTTTAAACATGGTAGCTGTAACTGCACCCACCATTGCCTCTGGAAGTTCATTCTACACGTGAACCACTCTATGCTGTGAAGATGCTGTCACTTTAAAAAGTTATTTTGTCCTTGGTTTTTTTTTGAAGAGAGGTCATAAAGACAGAAGTGCTGAAGAGCAGAGGGAGTAACAGCGAAACAATGGAAGGGGAGCGGCCAATTCTCCCAGTTCAGGCTTTTTCCAGTTTTTTTTTGCTGTAGCAGTCATAGAGTCATATAACACAGAAAGAGACCCTTCGGTCCAACTCATCCATGCCAACCAAATATCCTAACCTAATCTAGTCTCAATTTCCAACACCTGGCCATTGCATCCCTCTAAATCCTTCCTATTCATATACCCATCCAGATGCCTTTTAAATGTTGTAATTATACCAGCCTCCACCACTTCCTCTAGCAGCTCATTCCATAAACACAATTCTGAATAAGTTGGCCCTTAGGTCCCTTTTTTTTTTTTAATCTTTCCCCTCTCACCTTAAACCTATGTCCTCTAGTTCTGGACTTGCCCGCCCCAGGGAAAAGACCTTGTCTGTTTACCCTATCTATGCTACTCTATAAGGTCACCTCTCAGCCTCTGATGCTCCAGGGAAAACAGCCCCAGCTTGTTCAGCCTCTCTCTATAGCTCAAATCCTCCAACCCTGGCACCATCTTTGTAAATCTTTACTGAACCCTTTCAAGTTTCACAATATCTTTCCGATAGGAAGGAGACCAGAATTGCACACAGTATTCCAAAAGTGGCCAAACCAATATCCTGTTTAGCTGCAACATGACCTCCCAACTCCTATACTGAATACTCTGACCAATAAAAGAAAGCATACCAAATGCCTTCTTCACTATCCTATCTACTTGCAAATCTACTTTCAAGAAACTATGTACCTGCACTCCAAGCTCTCTTTGTTTAACAACAATCCCGAGGACCTTACCATTAAGTGCATAAGTTCTGTTAAGATTTACTTTTCCAAAATGCAGCACCTCTCATTTATCTAAGTTAAATTCCATCTGCCACTCCTTGGTCCATTAGCCCATTTGATCAAGGTTCCGTTGTACTCAGAGGTAAACTTCTTTGCTGTCCACTACACCTCCAATTTTGGTGCCACCTGCAAACTGACTAACTATGCCTACTATGTTCATATCCAAACCATTTAAATAAATGACAAAAAGTAGTGGACCCAGCACCAAACCTTGTGGCACTCCACTGGTCACATGCCTCCAGTCTGAAAAGCAACCCTTCACCACCATCCTGTTTGTCTTCTACCTTCAAGCCAATTCTGAATCCAAATGGCTAGTTCTCCCTGTATTCCATGCAATCTGATCTTGCTAACCAGTCCACCTGGGGAACCTTGTCAAGCACCCTACTGAAGACCATACAGATTATATCCACTGCTCTGCCCTCATCAATCCTCTTTGTTACCACAAGATGAGAGTGTCCAGAAGAGGTGCAAGCTTCAATAGAGGATTTTTCTGATGTTGTTCCCTCCTGCAAGAATCTGTATTTGAATTTACCTTTTTGCCACAGGGTGTGTTTATGGGATGTTACTGTATTGAACAATTAATTAATATTAGTTATTGTATTGAGTCAGTTAAGTTTTCAAATTGTTAAGTTATTCTAAATTCCGCTTTCTTTTGTTCAATTGTAGTGTTTAAGTAAATTGTTTTGCTTAAAGTGGAGTGGTTTGACCAGTTACATCAATCTGGAATGTCCAGTTCACATGTGCCTTTAAAATAAGAAAAAAAAAGTTAGAGCCTGGGATACCTTAAAATATTTTGAGGGTCTTGCCTGATCCATAACACTGTGCAAAAATGTTGCCCCTCAGGTCTTTCTTTCTTTCTCACCCTAATCTTGAAATCCCCTTAGGGAAAAAACACCTGCCATGCACCTTATCTGCACCTCTCATTATTTTATAAACCTCTATAAAGTCACCCCTCAACCTTCTAAGCTCCAGTAGAAAGAGTCCCAGTCTATCCACTGTGCAAAAATGTTGCCCCTCAGGTCACTTTTAAATCTTTCTTTCTCACCCTAATCTTGAAATCCCCTTAGGGAAAAGACACCTGCCATGCACCTTATCTGCACCTCTCATTATTTTATAAACCTCTATAAAGTCACCCCTCAACCTTCTAAGCTCCAGTAGAAAGAGTCCCAGTCTATCCAAACTCTCCTTATAAATCATACCCTCTATTCTCACCAACATTCTGATAAATCTTTTCTGAATTCTCTCCAAATTGATAATATCCTTACTATAACAGGGCAGCCAGAACTGTTCACAGTACTCTAGAAAAAGGACTCAATGTCCTGTACACCCTCAACATGATTTCCCAACTTGTATTCTCAAAGGACTGAGCAATGAAAGCAACCATGCTAAATGCCACCTTAACCAGTGATGCAAATTTATGTACCTGAACCCATAGGTCTTTCTGTTCTACAGTACTACCCAAAGCCCTATGATTAGTTGTATGCCCTGGCCTTGTTTGTTTTATCAAAATGTAATACCTCGCATTTATCCAAATTAAACTCCATCTGCTAATCCTTAGCCCATTGTCCCAATTGACCAAGATCTCCTTGTAATCTTAGATAACCTTCTTCATTGGCAACTATACCACGAGTTTGGGTGTGATCCTCAAACATATTAACCATGCCTTCTGTACTCTCATCTAAATCATTTACATAAATGACAAACAAAGGTGGACCCAGCACCAATCTCAGTGGAATGCCACTTGTAATGGGCCTCCAGTCTGGAAAACAACCCTCCCCTACCACTCTGTCACCTGCTGCTAAGGCAATTTTGTGGTCCAGTTGGCAAACTTTGCCTGAACCCCATGTGATCTAACTTTACATGCAGTCTACTATGTGAAGCCTCGTCAAAGGTTTTACTGAAGTTCCTTGGGACCAATGACCTTACACCCAGAGTATTTAAATACTGAGCATCTTGGGTGGTTAACAAGCTCATTAGCTTCTGCTTAATCTATAACATGACATTGTGGCTTAACGTTACATGGAATTTTCCATAATTCATATGTGCAAACAAAGTAGTAGCAGTTGATCTGTGATATTCATTGTGGTATTACATTTCTCTCCCCAGCAGGAAAAAAAATTGTGCTAGAGTTATTCTCAACAGCATCATCACTCATCTTAGACATTATGCATCCAGAATCATTGTGGGTTCAGTACTGAGTGAGGAATGTCCAACATGATCTTTGCAGCATGTCAGATTTAGGATAAGTCCTTGCTGCATATATCCCCCTTAAACTTTCCACTTCTCACCTTGAAAGCATGATCTCTGGTAATTGAATCTTTCACCCTGGGAAAAAGCTGGTCTCTATCCACCCTGTCTATACCCTTCATGATTTTGTAAACCTCAATCAGGACCAAATTCACCTGCACCTCCACACACACCATCTATTGCATCCGCTGCACCCGATGTGGCCTCCTCTATATTGGGGAGACAGGCCGCCTACTTGCGGAACATTTCAGAGAACACCTCTGGGACACCCGGACCAACCAACCCAACCACCCCTTAGCCCAACACTAACTCCCCCTCCCACTCCACCAAGGACATACAGGTCCTTGGACTCCTCCATCGCCAAACCATGGCAACACGACGGTTGGAGGAAGAGCGTCTCATCTTCTGCCTAGGAACCCTCCAACCACAAGGGACTAACTCAGATTTCTCCAGTTTCCTCATTTCCCCTCCCCCCACCTTGACTCAGTCAAATCCCTCGAACTCAGCACCGCCTTCCTATCCTGTAATCATCTTCCTGACCTCTCCGCCCCCACCCCACTCCGGCCTATCACCCTCACCTTGACCTCCCTCCACCTATCGCATTTCCAAAGCCCCTCCCCCAAGTCCCTCCTCTCTACCCTTTATCTTAGCCTGCTGGACACACTTTCCTCATTCCTGAAGAAGGGCTTATGCCCGAAACGTCGATTCTCCTGTTCCTTGGATGCTGCCTGACCTGCTGCGCTTTTCCAGCAACACATTTTTAGCTCTGATCTCCAGCATCTGCAGCCCTCACTTTCTCCTCAATCAGGACCCCCTCAATCTCCTTTTTTCTAGTGAAAATAAACCTAACCTACTCAACCTCTCTTTATAGCTAGCACCTCCCAGACCAGGCAACATCCTCGTAAACCTTCTCTGCACCCTCTCCAAAGCATCCACATCTTTTTAGTAATGTGGTGACCAGAACTGTACACAGTTGTGGCTGAATGCGGCTGAACCAATGACTTGTACAGTTTTAACATGACTTGCCAGCTCTTATACTCAATACCCTGTCCGATGAAGGCAAGCATACTACATATCTTCTTGATCACTCTATCCACCTGTGCAGCAACCTTCAGGGTACAATGGACCTGCACTCCCAGATCCCTCTGCCCATTAACTTTTCCCAAGGCTCTTCTGTTCAGTGTATAATTTGCTCTAGAATTACTTTTGCCTAAATGCACCACCTCACATTTGTCTGGATTGAAATCCATCTACCACTTTTCCACCCAACTCTCCAGTCTATCTATATCCAGGAGTATTCTCTGACAGTCCATTGTGCTTTCTGCCACTCCACCAATCTTTGTCATCTGCAAACTTGCTGATCATACCAACAGTGCCCTCTTCTAGATCATTTATGTATATTACAAACAACAGTGGCCACAACACTGACCCCTGTGGAACATCCTTGGTCACCTTTCTCCATTTCGAGGAACTCCCTTCAACTACTACTCTCCGTCCCCTGTTGCTCAACCAGTTCTTTATCCACCTAGCAAGAACACCCTGCACACCATGTGACTTCACTTTCTCCATTAGTTTACCATGGGGAACCTTATCAAATGCCTTACTAAAGTCCATGTATATGACATCAACAGCCCTTCCTCCATCTAACAACTTGGTCACTTCCTTGAAGAACTCTATTAAGTTGGTACGGCACGATGTCACCTGCACAAAATCATGTTTCCTATCACTGATGAGCTCATTTCTACCATGGTCATTCTTAATGACATTGAGTAATGTGGTGCTCAATAGTATCTTATCAGATGCATTTCCTCTCGCCAATGGCACAAAATATTAGCATCCATTCTGTTTGCTTGGAGATCCAGTTTCTGATGCAGTGCGACAACAGTGTGGGTTCAGTTCCTGCATCGGCTGAGGTTGCTATGAAGGACACTCCTCGATCTCTTCCCTCACCTGGGACGTGATGACCTTAAAGTTAAATCACCTGTCATCTCTCTATTAACCCTATGGTCCTGTAGTACCTTCTCTCAAGCTGCTGCTAATTTTCTTCTATTCATTATTCCATGGGGATGTGAGTGCTGCTGAGATTTGTTGCCCATCCTTAAATCGCTTTGAACTGATTTGGCTCTATGTTAATTCAAAGGGCAGTTCACAGTTACTGTTGCTCTGGAGTGACATATAGGCTAGACAAGGTAAGGATGACAAATTTCTTTCCCGGTAGGAGTAAATGAACGTGATGGTTTAATTTTTTATTACACATTTTATTGAATTTAAATTTCACCACCTGCCTCGGTGGGATTTGAACCATTAGAATGGGCCTCTGGATTACCAATCCGGTGACAGCACCATTACACTGCTGTCTGCCCGATTTTCATATCAAATATTTTCATTCAGGAAAGTTTTCAGAAAATTCTGGCTTGAATTGTTCAGCCTCCAAACAGTTCCTATTCATATACCCATCTGGATGCCACAAGGGAACAGGCTATTCTGGACATAATGCTATGTAATGAACCAGACTTTATAAAAAATCTTAAAGTAAGGGAACACTGAGGAAGCAGCGATCATAATATGGTAGAGTTCAGTCTGCAGTTTGAAAGAGAGAAGGCAAAATCAGATGTAATGGTGTTACAGTTAAATAAAGGTAATTATGAGGGCATGAGAGAGGAACTGACGAAAATAGACTGGAAGCAGAGCCTAGTGGAGAAGACAGTAGAGCAAAAATGGCAAGAGTTTGTGGGTATAATTGAGGACACAGTATAGAGGTTCATCCCCAAGAAAAGAAAGATTATCCGCGGAGGGATTAGACAGCCATGGCTGACAAAGAAAGTCCGGAAATGTATCAAAGTGAAAGAGAGAGCCTACAAAGTGGCCAAGAGCACTGGGAAATAAGAAGATTGGGAAGGCTACAAAAACAGAGGATAACAAAGAGAGAAATAAGGAAGGAGAGGATCAAATATGAAGGTAGGCTAGCCAGTAATATTAGAAATGATAGTAAAAGTTTCTTTCAATACATAAGAAACAAACGACAGGCAAAAGTAGACATTGGGCCACTTCAAACTGATGCGGGAAGGCTAGTGATGGGAGATAAGGAAATAACTGGAGAACTTTACTTTGTGTCAGTCTTCACAGTGGAAGACACGAGTAATATCCCAACAATTAAAGGGAGTCAGGGGGCTGAGTTGAGTATGGTTGCCATTACAAAAGAAAAAGTGCTAGAAAAGCTAAAAGGTCTTAAAATTGATAAATCTCATGGCCCTGATGGATTACATCCTCGAGTTTTGAGGGAGGTGGCTGAGGAAATAGCAGAGGCATTGGTTGAGATCTTTCAAAAGTCACTGGAGTCAGGGAAAGTCCCGGATGATTGGAAGATCGCTGTTGTAACCCCCTAGTTCAAGAAAGGATCAAGGCAAAAGATGGAAAATTACAGGCCAATTAGCCTAACCTCGGTTGTTGGTAAAATTCTAGAATCCATCATTAAGAATGAGGTTTCTAAATTCTTGGAAGAGCAGGGTCGGATTAGAACAAGACAACATGGATTTAGTAAGGGGAGGTCATGCCTGACAAAC